>NC_136909.1:72352588-72562588 GCF_949606895.1 Notothenia rossii
AGGCAGACGCTCTCTAAAATCACAGTTTAATTGGCACCCAACAGGACACACGTTTGATCATTTGTTATTACAAAATGGTGAAATGTTTTGATTTTATATGAACTACAATTTGTTTTTAACGTTTGCACAGCAACAGATTAATTGGAAATTACATTCTGTTGATCTTTTTTTCTACATAAATACACTTCCTACTGCTACTGCAGATTAGGAGTAATCAACACTGTACGGCAAACATCACTTCAAACCACTGAAACAAATGTTGCACTTTAAACCACTCAAATCTGTTGTGATGCCATAAAAGGTAGGAAAACCAACAGGAATAGGTCCTGTAATTCAGTTTATCTGTCTGTATCCTTCTAGTGCCGTGACCCTTCAGGTTGTTATATCAAAGAGAGAGTTGCTCCTGCACGTGAGAGGCACAGAGGAACGGGACACCTCCATGTGCACAGTGGACATGGGGAAACGCTCGCACTCTTCCTCTGGCGGGCTGCAGCGGCAGTGCAGGAGCACCTCTCTCACCTCCTGCCGGAAGTTGGAGTTGAGGAAGCCGTAGATGATGGGGTTGATGCAGGTAGAGGACATGGCCAGCAGGTGGCAGAGAGAGAACAGAAGGTTGTGGTGGCAGATGGGCAGAGCCT
Source organism: Notothenia rossii (assembly GCF_949606895.1). Lineage (NCBI taxonomy): Eukaryota > Metazoa > Chordata > Actinopteri > Perciformes > Nototheniidae > Notothenia > Notothenia rossii. The sequence goes on from NC_136909.1 coordinate 72,353,227, forward strand.
CCTGGTTCCAGTCCGACACCACGTTGAAGATGGTGAGTGGCAGCCAGCAAAGTGCAAAGGCTGTAATGAGGGCGACCAGCATGATGTTGATCCGTCGGCTGTTTGTCATGCGTTGGCTCTCTGGGGTCCTGGCACGGTCCAGCATGTCTTTGCGGTGGCGAAGGCGCACATAAACCTTAACATAACAGAGCAGGACCAACAATAGAGGACCACAGTACTGAAACAGCAGGAGCCATGTGGTGTAAGCAAGTCTTTGCTGCTGGGAAGGCCAGTGCTCCAGACAGGCCTCCATGTGCGGAGTAATGGGCGCAAAAGAAAAGAGCGCGCTGTATGCATTTTTAGGTGAAGATGAGTTTTTGTATGTGAAGGAAACAGGTTGAGGTGTAGATGCATTGATATAAGGAGGGGCTTGGTGATAAAGTGGAGACTGGGGCAGCATGACATTAGTATACGGCTCACTTGTTAGCAGTTGAAAGGCCAGGAAAGGCGAGGAGGTGAAGCAGGCCAGAATCCAAATGAGAACAAGCACCGTGTAGGCCTGAGGGATGCTTGGTTTCCACCCAGAGGGGTTAATGATGAGCTGATGTCTTTCCAAAGCGATGAACACCAGCGAGAGAACAGACACGGTCACAGACACACACTGGATGAACGGCACCAGCCGGCACAACAGTGAGCCAAACACCCAATGGTCCATTAGTGTGTATATGACAGTGAAGGGGAGGCAGAAGACACACACCAGGATGTCAGAGAATGACAGGTTGCAGATGAAAATGCTGGTGACATTGACCTTCTCCCTGCGACGGGCGATGATGCAGATGAGGCTGATGTTCCCCACAAGCCCCAGCACCATTGTCATGCTGTACCAGACCACCAGACACGCCGTGAGGACAGGAGACATAGGGCACTGCTCATCATGCCCGAGAACAGCGAGGTCTGAGAGGAGCTGCGTCTTGTTCCCTGACCACTCCTGCACAGACTCGTGAGTGCTTCTCCCCTCCTCCCATGCTGGGGAGTATGAAGAGGTGGAGCTGTTGAAGGGCAGAGTAAGAGCTGGTGGAGAAGAATGGCTCGCATTGCCACTCAAGGACATCTCACCAAGACTTCAGTGTCACCAGCCCTCAGGATACAACCGTCCATCCCAGTCCTCTTAAAACATGCATCTGAGACAAAGAGACAGGAGGCAAAGAGGGAGACAGAAAATACATCTTTATTCATTATTTGAAATGTAATCCCCTTCATAGCTCAAAGATGTTGTTCATGTGGAAGGTATACTGTTCTGTTATTGTGAAAGGGAGGCAAGAAATAGGCTTTTATCTTTTAGCTGAAGAGGGATTAACCATCTTAATTTAGAATTGCATCATGCTAAATTAAGATGGTGAACATGGGGATAACCTCTGAAAACACTAAACACAGTACAGCCTCAAGGAGCTACTAACATTCCTTTAATATTTGTTTAGTCTAATTTAGTGTGTAGATTGTCCACAAAACCACTTGTTACACACCATATGGAAGTCGTTTTAGAGACACACCCAATACTGCAGTTCCACTTACAGTTCTTGGTCTTACTTATCTCTCTATTTCTCTTCTTTACCCATCTTAAGAACTCAGACTTGTCAGTTCTCCTCCCACAAATTAACCCTCATGTCAGGTTTCAAAACTTTACATAATAGCGTAATGACAATTAAATTACTATGCATTTATTTTTGGCATAGTCTTCGATTTTTTGAATGCACAATCAATTGTATAGTTCGTTGAAATGAAAGGGCATGCCATTGTCAGAATCCTAAAATTAGATTTGAGCTTCCTCTCCTGAAACCTCTGCCATGTGCTGTGAAAACCAGCATTGCGAGAAAAAACAAGCCTGTCATTTTCCATTAACAGCACACACACACTCAGCTATCAGTCACTTCACACCGCATCATTACTAACATACTCTGTCAGTGTGTTGAGGGAACTGCAGGCAGAGTGGTACAGCCTTAATCATCCAAGTGTAATGTCACCCGTGACCAGATGTAGGAAACAGCTGTAACAGAGTATATGAACCGTGAACACAAGTAGGAGAAAAAGGAGGAATGTCACATAAGAGAAATATGAGCCTGTCACCCTCCAATGATGAGCAAATCAGCAACTAGATGTGCCATTTTGATGGTCCCCTTTCAAAAAGATCGAAGCAAAATGAGAAGCACTGTGACCTGTCACTGCGCTGTGTGTGATATTATTCTTTTCAGCCTCAGCTAAGTGTCCTCCATCTCTGAGGACATAGATCTCTCTCTGAGACTGGCTTTCATTTTTTCAAGGAGACTCACCTTGATTCTGTCTTTAGTATTTTTCTGAGAGCAGTTGTGCTGTATAATGATGTATTTTCATTTTTATAACTTGCATTGTGATCAATGTTTCTCTCAAATTCTTCTGCAGTAGCTTCAAAACTGTCACACTGCATGACAATTTAATTTATTCTGTATCTGCCAAAATTCATGCTGTCTTTTTTGTGACTGGATTTCCCCTCGCAATTCCTCTTAGAATACTATTTGGTAATTTGACCGAAATGTGAAGGTGGGAATGTACACTATAAAGCCATCCTGGAGGGCATGACAAAAGGATTTGCTCGAAACGAATTTATTAGACTATAAATAAACGTCTGTGAAAATGGAAATCACAAGAGGACACATGGCGCACATGTAATTGATTGATATAGAATCAAAGAAAAAGCCCGAATGAGTCTCTATGCAGTCACTGATTTGAAATTATTGTTATACAATATACTTCTCAAATAAGTTATTTTTATTCCAGCAAAACACCAGTGAATATTAGAACCCACTGGAATTTGAGGTTGTGCATTTATTTTGCAGAAACACACAGCAGATAATATAGCGGATAATATATCCGCAAACATTTTTTATTACATTCATACTGTTTTTTTTAACATATCCAGTCAGTGGGACAATTAAAAATCTATTTTGCATGTGGAGGCGCAGTAAAGGAAGCGCTATGGGCTCAGCCTCAGATAATAACCATAATGTGATTATTCTGTGCTGGCAGTGATTATTGTGGGTGAGACCTCCCAATAAATCATTACAATTAGGACTCATGAGATGGGATGGAAATTCCCACTGTGTATGAAACATTAAGTATCATTTCTATGGTTTTCATTTTTTTTTCCATTTTGAAATTAGTTGCTCTCATATTGTTCCGTGCATTCTTCAAAAACAAATGCAATTCTAGATGAAAAAAAGCACACTTTCCTGTATCTGAGGACACTAAGCAAAAAGCTGACATTGGAGAAACAGCACAGCATTAGTTCTACATCTAATTAACTGAAAATCACACTGACTTTTCCTGATAAAACCGATAATTGTGTGTAAAAAATAAAGCACTCACGTGGTTGGTTGGCTGGAGTGGAGTGTGTCTGGGATGCTGAGATGTCAGAGGAGACGATGCTCTGAGCAGCTGAGTCCACAGAGAGGAGAGCAGGAGAAGGAGCTGAACATCACCACCAGCAGAACATCTTTCTGTCAGAGGCGGTGGGCGAGCGCATCCCCGTGATGATTGGGCCAGAGGACCGGGCTCTGCTGTCACACAGTGGTGATTTCATTCAATGACATGCTGAAAAGGACACCTGCTGCTACAGAGACATACAGCAGGCAGGTACCATAAGGCCATTATCTCTCTTTATGTATTTTTCTTCGTTTTCTTTGTTTTATCCTCTGTCAAAGCGTCATTGAGTTTTTAGAAAAACGTCATGTATTATTATTATTATTCAAATGTTTTGTTTTCACAATTGAATTCTGCACATTGCACATTGTAACTGCACATATTTTGTTTTATTATATTTACGGGTATACCTTTATTCCATCCACATTCAATACATTCAATATTGCTATATTTTAATGTTAATGTCGTTTTCTTAAACTTGTTTAATTGTTTATTGTTTAAATACCTGTTTCTGATTCTGATTAGAAATGTTTCTATTGGCTACTAGCAAAAAATAGATATATAGCAGTATAATGACCTGACAACTCACAATAAGATAAAGTTCAGATGAATTATTGATTGAGCTTTAAATATAAATTCTTTACACATTTTATTAGTTATATTTATTATCTGTTCATAGTTTGCTTCCAGAACCCCATACATAATGTTTGGATTTTAATTAAAAGGATATTTGTCTAAAACCTTTTGTCAATGTCTTTGTCAATGAAAACTTAAAACAGGAAAAGGAAGAAAATGTTTGATTCATCTGTTTTCATTGGTTATTTACTCGATGTATACAGCATACAATAGTTGATCAAATATGAAACATCTAACAACTTGTTGGTGCGTTTAGACGAGGTTACATTCCTTTGTCGGGTCTGACTTCATCACAATCTTGGCAGTGCTGGCCTCCTTATTTACTACCAGCTCACATTCTGCAGGAATATCAATTGAGTCTGCGTCAGGGATCCTGAGAAAAAAATAAACATTACTTTTAGATGAAAATGAAATCCAAACAGACAGAAAAGAGGGAGGGAGTTGTGATGTTTCTACTCGCTAAAAGGAGGGGTGTCTTCTCTTGTGTGTAGAGCAGGGGGTTGTGTTTTTATTTTTAACTTCAAATATATATTTTATTTCAGATTTCCTTTGCAAGAGATGAGCCACTGGCAATAGGCAATACCTTTTTAACAGGCCTAAAAAGCAAGGCAAGTCAGTCAAAAAATGTTGGTTAGAGTATTGTTGTCATTATTCTTGTCATACAAACAAAAAAAACAACGCAGCAGGAATACTTTTAATGATACGCTGGGATAAAGAGCTCCCCAGGGTCCTGCCAGCAACAGAGAAACATGGACGTGTTGTAACTTGCACAAAACTCAGACAGAAAAAATATCAAAGATTCAGGGAGACTGGACTCACATTCTTAACTAAACAACCCATCTGCTCCAATATCGTCTCTACCAGGGGATGGAGAGTGGGGAAGGACAGGTTCACAAGGGTGATAGGGGCTTTTTGGATTATAACACATGAAGGACGTAAGGTATAGCCTCATTCGCTATCGCTTCTAAGAGAGCATAGCTTGAAAATAAAAGAGACAAAACATTTTAAACAATCTTACTTGGTACAGCAGCTCATGCCCTGGCCCGTACAAGAGCAGTCAATGCAGTCTTTGGCATTCAGTGCCAACATCATGCTGCTTTCCATCCTTATCCACACACCCTGTAAATATATAAGACCACATTCAGAGGATCTGTGGAGTCGCGTATCAAGCTCTGATAAATTTGTGGCCTTGACTAACTCTATGTGTGATAGTCTATCCAAAGCTGTGGTTTTGAAGTTTTGAGTCAGGTCTAAGAAAAAACACACAGCAGCTTGATGATACACAATGAAGACAGACCATTTTTTTCCAGACTGTTGTTTAATTGTGTCTCCTCTAATTTGTTCATGTCCACTCACCTGTTGGAGGGTTGTTCAGGTCTTTCAGCACTAACTCCTCGAAGGAGCAGTCAGAGTGACACAAGACAACCAGTCCAAGCAGACAAACGAACACATGAAAGGCTTCTCAATTCTCTAATTTCCTCCCCTCGGAGGAGTCAAGGAGGGGAAATTAGAGAATTGAGAAGCCTTTATGGAGAGAAGCCTGGGGGAGTAAAGACATCTGCAAACAACGAGTGGTCCCTGACCTTCATTATGATCCTCCTTTACATTGAAGAAAAGGGTTAATGCTTCTTTTGATTTGTAATGTTTACACAAGTTTAAAAGTGACAAAAACCCTGAAAAGGATGTCAGGTTCTGACTCTTGTAGCTGTTGTAAATAACATAAATGCATGTTTTAGGTGATTTGTATTCATCTTGTTTCCAAATGATCAAGTATACTCATTTTTTAATGAAAATGTCAATGTTTCAAGCATTACAACCATAATGCATGTCATAAGATGTATGTGATTCAGTCTGAAGAAGTTAGCTTTGTAAGGATTCACATTTAACCTTGAACAAGACATATTTAGTCTTTGAGATAACTTGAGAATGTTTTCATCTTAAAAATATTTTCCTTTGTTAATCATCTTAACCTTAGCAGCCTGGCACCAGCAAAGAAAATCATTTGAATTGTGCAAAGAATCCCCATTGATATTATTTACCTAAGCACTTTTTAATTTACTTGCCAATAAATATTTTTACCCCATCTAATACTACAAACAATATCTATATTGTTAAAAATATATAATCAAGAGTGCAGTAGGACTCAAATGTAATCCTTAATTAATTTAAAGCTAAACTACACGATCCAATTGTATCTACATTTTGGCCGTAAAGTATTAGGTAAACTGGGACAGCACGATGTCTTTTAAATTGAATATATCCATCCATATCTTCATTGATGTAGAATCTCTTATATAAAATATGTTTAACCCTTATATATACAGTCTATGGTTTAACCACAATTCTACAACTAAGTATTCCAATAAAATAAATAAAGTGTCCTGATTTCCCTTTATTAAAGTATAAAATACTTACCATCCTCAGATTTGATGTGAATCGGTCAAAAGAAAGCGGATCGCTGTGAGGACTCTCTAATGGAGGCTTTATATTCAGGTGCGAAACTCTGCATAACTTTATTGATAATGTTTGAATAGTGATGTGACTGTAATCAGATATTTGTTTTAAGGTGTGAGAAGAAATACATATGGAGTTATATTGATATTAAAGGCACAACTCACTAAATCATGGCATTTTCACCACTGATAGATACTGTATGTTGTTCTTACAAAGCACAAGCAATGTGGAATTTCCTTTAATATGTCAAATTAATTTTATTCAACAAATGCAAAAGAAACACATTAGTAAAAAGCAGCCAAGGAAACAGTCAGTCTAAAATATAAAAACTGTTTTCCTCATGTGTAAACTTGTATTGCTGAGCCAAAAGGCAGAGATAGATTACTTGCATTGCAAATAAAGCAAAACAAATTGTAAACAATTATTTCAAAGATATACTTTGGATCAACCATGACGTAAACAATATACTTTCGAAACTTTGTTACCCATAAATCCAGTTTTTTTACTGTTCAGAGTTTAAAGACAATAAAGCTTAAAAAAAAATCCATCTCCACACATTTCTATAATCATTACATAATTAACAATCTGGAATAAAAACATAAAACGGTATCAAATTAGGATATTTGTCAAAAATACATTATTACATTATAATAAATGTTCAGATATTTGGTTAAGTTTAACTGGGAGGCTACAGTAGCCCAGTGATGACATATCAAATACAACAAAAAGTTCAATTAGTTAAGTGAAAAAGGAAAAAAAGGGATTGAAACAGAGCTCTTTCATTAGAGAACAGGAGGAGTTTTCCTGCTGCGCAACAAAAGAAGCTGTTTCTCCTTTCTTAGTAGTTACAGGTGTCAAATGTCTTGCAGCAAAACAACATGTAAACTGTCACCACAACGATTCCCGAAAAAGTGCCAACTAAAGTATCAACCTGCATTTCAGCTGTGTGAAGCCTCCTCAGTTTTCTACTGTAGATGTTGAGTGAAGCCAACAGCCCAAAGCACCAGTGAACCTTTCCAAAGTGGAACATGATCGATAAAAGTGATTAATCAAAGCAAAAATAAACAAAACCATCCGTACCTATAATCCAGCTCCAGTATTTATGCTAAACTAAGATAACCATATGCTGTCATCTTATTTAGCGAAAAAAAAAACAAGAAAGCATACTGTAGGCATATTCCCAAAATGTCAAACTAGTATAAGATTAGTTACAAAATAAAAATCATTCAGTTATAGAAATTAGGGAAAAAAACTCCCACATCAAGATAGGAAGCAGCATTTTAAATACAAGTTTCTCCTTCAGGCTTTAATATAACTGTCTGTGTTCATTGCCGTAGCTGCACTTTGAAAGTCTATCCGATCATAGATTTCATGAAGGCAGGTTTGCTGAAGGGCCAGTGGTACTGGTTGGGCACAGCTCCGTTCACATTGCACTCGAAGAAGGAGAACATGGGGAACCATATGCGCGCTCTCCGGCTGTGCTGGAAGGCGCGGGTGTTTGCTAAGGTGTGGTAATAGAGGAAGAGGCGGGTGGTGATGTAGAAGGCGATAAACACATCGATGGAGTAGTGCTCGTGAGCCGCCAGGATGAAGAAAATCCCAAACAGGTTTAACACCCAGGAGATGGTGTGGATAAGATTCCAAGATCGTGGAGTGTCTGGAAGTGAAAGCAGTCATTAAAGGATAAGTATAGTGGTATTGAAATTTTTCTGCAAATCCCATGAAAAGACCAAAAACAACAGTGAAATTATTCTACTAACAAGTGTTATTTTTTTAAGTAAAGATGAAGCTTAAGCTGATCACCAGCAGTGTAATTTATGGTAAAACAATCTTGATGACACACTCCTGCTGGTGGAAAAACTGACTCTCATACCAAAACATATCTAATCCATGATTTAAAGTACTCCAAAAAAAAAAAATCACTTTCTACCCTCACAATTGACGGCGTATTAATATTTGCCACATATCTCAACAAAAACATTTAAAATGTATGCACCATGTGACGTGTTCATTCCTAGTAATGTCATACTTCTACACTAAATGTGTATTAATCCGCGCCTGAATATAGTGTCCAGCAAATGCACTATTTACTCCAGTTTGAGTAATGTTGTTGGTTTAGATCTTTTTAAAGGATTTGTTGACAATGGTAAACTATATAGAAATGTCAGCTTTATAATTTAACAAATGCAGCTGTACTATACTAAATAAAAGCAATATCACTCACATTCAGTTACAAAAAAGTTGAGCAATGTGATGACAACGGTGTGTCCACTGAACATGTAGTCTCCACAAGTTTGGACGCCTGTCAGAGTCATCCCAAACCCACTCCAGATCAGGAGTGCCCTCTGCATCTTTCCCCAGATATCACCGTACGTCTGAGGAGCAGAAAGATAACATTCATGGTGTGAAACACAGAGGCAGCTGTTCATCAGTTATCACAGTGGGAATGATGTGTTCAGAACAAACTGTAAGGCTGCCAATTAGCAACAACAGCTGAAAATGGCACATTTGATCTAATCTGCACATAATGTCATGCTGCTTCCCACCTTACTGGCACACTTCAGGTGCTGCCCAGGCACGGAGAGCGAGGTGACAAACATTGTGCAACATCGAAGCAAAAACACAGTTCCCATCAGAGAACACAGCCGTCTGAAGAGGATGGACCTGAAATAGAGACACATACTCATTACATGCCCAAATATATATTTGCATTGCAAACACACTGTATTTTCTCAGGTATATCTCATTATGTGTATTATAACACACAGTGCATCAGTGATGGAAAACGGGAACAGTGGACTACCTGTGTCTGTGGAGGAGTAGGATCAATATAAACATGTAACACAGGATGACGCCACAGGCTTCAGCCATTGCAAAAGCCCAAGGGATTCTGGGAACACTGTCAGAGATAGAAAACAAGTGTATTATCATGCAGATTAGATATGATGCAGGAAAAGTGAACATGAACTATGGACTTGCTCTTATACCTGTCTAGAAATATGTCAGGGAGTGGGGGGTACGTCGTCATGTCCGGGACTCGCTCATGTACGATGACCATAACGAAAGATGTGAATCCAAACACGAAAAATACGTATATGGAGCTGATGATCGTCTTCCACACCTCTGGGTCCAGCCTGCCCGACAGGTGCTGCTTACACCTCCCGTTATAGTGTGTGTGAGCTGTAGATGCTGAGCATAATGCAGATCTGTCACCGTTCCTCAGCCTCAGCTCTGTCCCATTATAAAAGCGATCCCCTCCATTACACCTCCTGTCAGCTCCATCGCAGCTCCACTCCCTCCCTGCGGTGCCCAGCAATTGCTCAGCAGGGGAGCTGTCTGCAGGACGGAGACCCAGCTCCTCCAGCTGCGCCTGGTTCCGTCTCTGGAGCCGGCGGAGGGCTATGGTGAGCCGCTTGATGTCTCCCAGGACGGTGAGGCCCAGCGGAGGCCCCCGCAGGTCGGCCTCAGTCAGAGCCAGCAGGCTGGGCCCGTCCAGGCGGTGCTGGCCACACAGCAACTCCACATACTCCCCGAAACCTCGTTCCTGCAGCCACTGGGCCACCTGCTTACAGCTCCAGGCACTCACACTGTCCTCTAACACTTCCATGACACTGCAGGTAGAGACACGTGGAGGCGATAGTCAGGGCTGTATGATTATAGAAGAACATTTGAATGCAAAACAGCCTGACAGTCACCAATTGACATTACTTTTTAATTTGCATCCTATTGATCACAATTATGTATTATTGCCCTGAATGAGCCAGAATTGTGACAAATTATTATTTTAATTCTTGATGAATCTGCTAATTGTTCTCTGGATTTAACAACGAATGAGTTGTTTGATCTTTTAAACGTCAATAAATAGCCACACAGTCCATTCAGAAGGTGACATCTTCAAATGTCGGGTCTTGATTAAAAAACAATTTAAAGGTGAAAAGTAGAGCAAACCCTCACACTGAAAGATCAGGAACCAGCTGGCATTTTTGCTTGAAAAAAAGAGTAAATGATTCATCGTTTATCAAGATAGTTGATTAATAATCTTCTTTCAATCGCATAATAAATTGCTACTTTCATTCATTCTTCTGGCAAAAACATATCTATTGGTCTTTCATTTTAGAACTGTTGGTCAGACAAAATATAATTTAACAGATTTTGGACTTGTTAACAATTTCTTGTCCGTTCATTGAATAAATGATTATATGATAATAAATATAATTGTCCAAATTATATAAAAGTATCACATCTTAATATTTAATTTTATGCATGAAAACACGCAAAATGCACCTTTGCTTTATAAATGACTGATCAGCACTATAACACAGTCTCTAGAATGATCTGAAGGCATGCATGTGGCAGGAATGTTAATCTATGACAGATCTGGATGCAGTTATTTGCCGTTAGCTCTACATGCTGCCGGCTTCTGAGCGTGAATACACCAACACAGTAATACATGTGTTCACATCTGTTAATGTACAGCAGAAGAGTGACTTACAGCCTAAGTAATGGCACCCTGATCCACGTAAGGTAGTCCCATGTTTCGCATCATGTCTTAAACAAAAACAAACCAACAGGAATTCAATCTTGAGTATGGATATCCTCTCTGTTAAAGGTTTCAATTCATAAGAAAACAGCCACTAACCATCCAAAGCACAAGCAGTTCAATGAGTTTTTCTCCCTCAGACAGATTTAGATAGTGATGAAAACCTCTTCTTTGCTTTGTCTTTTCCCCGTTCCTGCCCTTTGACCCTTTGATAAGCTCTCTGCAGCGCCCTGTCCTCCTGCCTGCTCCAAAGGTCTGCAAGCTCCACCAACACATCCGCACCGAACGTGAGCGATAGTCTACATGCTGACTGTACTGACTTCAAATGACCCATGTAAGCAGCTTTCCGTTACCAGTAATACACGAAGCAGAACAAGATGTCGTTTTTAGAACTAAAATGCTGAGATATCTATATCTCATACATAAAGGGGCCTCAGTATTACACAGTATACACAGTGTCAAACATCAGAAAATTGAGAATAATTTTTTACAATTTATAAAACCTTGAGGTGATGTCTTTAAAATTGATTTTTTTTTTCGCCAAGCAGGAGTCCAAAATATCAAAAATATTCAGTTTGATGTAATGTAAAACAAGAAAAACGGCCTTTCATCACTTAAGACGTAACAATTAGTTGATTAATTGCTTACCATATGAATGAAAAACTATTTTTGATCATAGATTAAATAAAACATTTAAAATATTTGATGTTTTCAGATTTTCCAATGCAAGAATTCGATGCTTTTTGTTGTCTTAAATTATAGTAAACGGATATATAGATACATCAAAATTAAAATTTGATTAAGTATATCAAATGAAATAGTTGCTGGTTTCAGCCCTGATCCTTTTATTTTAAAAGCTGGAACGATCAAATAAAATAAACTTGAAAAGACCAACAATATCAGATGAAATGTTAAGACTTTAGGAACATCACACAGCTTAAAGTTATATTGTAGTCTTAAAGGATATAATATGAGTTGAGCGAAACACTTGAATGTGTTTGAGTCTAATAATCAATGACAGTTTCTCTTGTCACTCCCACATTACTCATGTTTTATGAGTAGGAGTATCACCCTAAGATTTCCAGTCACACCTGATATGACTATTGATAGCAACATCCTCTTTTGAAAGTAGCAGGAACTTAGATTTTTGTCAATGACTTAATGAATAAACTTTGTTGTATACCATTATATCAAATAGTGTCTGACTGTGAGTGAGGGATCCAAGCCGGACGACCAAAAATGTCTCATAAGCTGATATACATGTCTGAAACCTAAAGCAACTCACCTGGGTAGCTTCTGCTCCGTTCCCTCTGAGAGAAATAGGTTATTTTTAACTGGCCCCTAGATTTACTGGCAACATAGCTGGGTTCTCTGCCCGAGGCTTTACTTGGGGATTCATAAGTGCCATGTCAGCTTGTTTGGCTGGCTTACAGTGAGTCAGTGAGCAGTGACACACAGCTGTGACAGAGAAAGCCCTTCAGTGTGTGTGTGTGTGTGTGTGTGTGTGTGTGTGTGTGTGTGTGTGTGTGTGTGTGTGTGTGTGTGTGTGTGTGTGTGTGTGTGTGTGTGTGTGTGAGTGAGAGAGAGAGAGAGAGAGAGAGACACTATCTGACAAAGGGCTCATAGTCTTTTTACCACACAGAGAACCCAAAAACAATGCTTAATTTCAGCATGAAATCAAATTGGAGCGATGAAATCCCTTTTTATTGGTAGTATGGCAAAGTTTAAACACTTTAAAATAAACAAAAGTAGAGAGACACATAGCCAAACCAGAAAAAAACAAGTAGCAGGATGTACTCTAGTAGTTTCAAACTTCTTTTACAAAATAAACAGTAGTTATCTCTTACCATAAATCCAGTGTCACTGTGCTGGCAGAAGAAGTAGAAGAGCCAAGTCTTCCATGGCCAACATGCTTCTGACAACTAAGCAACCCCAAACAGGAAGAGACATTAATAAACAACACCAGTAAAGAAGAGCTGCTGGGCTCATGCTGGGCAGCTGATCAAAGCACACTGACATCTGCTGGACACTTTTAGGTAAACTAGGATCTGTTTGCCGGTAGTGTTTCTCTAGATTTAAAGGGGGGGGGGGAAGCAGATGTCATGCACTATTTGGTTTGAATTTGACAGCAGTGGTTTTTAAACTATAATATAACCACATTTTCATGAGTGTGAGTGTGAATGAGAGTCTGTGCCAAACTTTCACCACCTGTGTATGACAGTCAGAGGCTGCAGCAGCCAACACAGAGGCAACACACAGCAGCAGGACTTAGTTTGAGGGAAATAACAGAGAAGATTGCACCCTTTAAAGTTTAGAAATGGCAGAAACCAATTTCTGAGGTGAACTGTAAAGACTCTGACCTAGAAAGGGATGAAAAATGTGGGACAGAGGATCAAAAGAGGACTTGGAAGACCCAGACTCTGCAGGAGCTGGAGGAGGTTTTACATTCAGCTCCACGCTCCTGTCGCCATGGAGATGAGGTGTGGCCAAATCTGTACCTGGGGGACATGTGAGTGTCCTGTTTTATTTAAATCAACATTTGGCTAAAATTGTGCATTTATTATGTTTTGTTTGTGTCTCATGACGAGCTCGGTCTCTGGCAGCTGGGCATCACTTATGTGCTGAACGCAGCGCATGGAAAACTGTGCTGTAAGGTCAGAGATGACTTTTATGGAACCACGGTGAAATACCACGGCGTCCCAGCCAACGACCTGCCAACATTTGACCTTTCACCTTTTTTTGACCCTGCTTCCGAGTTCATACACCAGGCTTTTACATCTGGAGGTATTGTAAGCTGCCACACGTGTGCAACTTTTACTTTTTGTCCACTGCTCAAATGGCTTGTGAATGTTTATATTTTACCTTTCACTCACTATGCTTTTGTTGTTTCGTTTTTTGGCTGGTGAGTGATGCAAACGTATCAGCCATTTGCATATTTAACAAACTTTTAGCTGATGCATCATGGTATAAGTGTGTCCTGCAGACATATTGTCAAGTGACACCACACACTGGCTGTGGTTACATGACATTTCTTTGTTTGTGTCTTTATGACGCCAGGCCAACACACTCTCACTCCATAATCGTCCAGGAGCGACGTTTGGTCAGGGTCCCGTTGGCGTGCAGTTGTGATGCTCCTAGGCTCAGATGGGAATACATTGCGATCAGTTGAAAGCTATTTGCGTCCCTTTATGAAGCTGAAGGAGCATAGGAGCGTCACAACTGCACGCCACGGGACCCTGACTAAACGTCACTCCTGGACGATTATGGAGTGAGAGTGTGTTGTCCAGGCAAGGTGTTTGTGCACTTTGCTGTGGGTGTGAGTCCTAGCCTACCTGATGATTCATCACCACCTCAGTCTTCTGTCCTCTACACGCTGTGTGCAACAGAAAGACTGGATTTTCCCAAACAGAGGCTTTTTACGACAGCTTATAGCCCTACTGAGAAAACTGCAGGACGAAGAGTTGAATGAGCCACAATAAAACAAAGTGCAGAGCAACCCATAGTTATAAATCTAAAGAATTGTCCTCCATTAGTCTGCAGAAGTCCCTGTTCTCATTCACACAATGCAAGACTGTCTCCATTTGTACCATTTACTGTACTGTAAGTATACACTCACCAGTTCAACTGTGTGCATCCCTCCCCTCCCTTGTCCTCTCCTGATGCGACCTTTAGGAACAGAGAAAGTCCCTGTCTTTTCCAGCTAGACCTTTGGCAGCAGTGAACAGACCAATCAATGCAACAGCAACAATAATAACTACATGCACTCAGAGAGAACTCCCTGAACACAGGGAGCTAATTTTGGATGCAAGCAGGCATTCAAACAGCCACCTGCTGTGGTCTCTCACTGAGCTGCACACTCACTGCTGCTGGGGGCACGGCGGACACACACACACTCTGCTGGAGGAGCTGTCTGTGTGAGGGGAGAATGTCAGGGACCAGTCAGCCACAGGACCTGGAGCTCATTAAAGAACTAGAGCTCATCTTGGATTCCTGCACACTGGAGCTCACACCAGTGGATGAAGTCTGGCCCAACCTGTACATAGGAAATGTGTGAGTCCTGTGTGTTTAGAGTATGTTGTGGACACCTTAAACAGCTCTGCAGGAGAAAATGTACCCGTTTTATTAGCTTGTTAAAGTTTAAAATCTGCGTATCTGCATCTTAACATAATTTGATGATACTCTTTCCCTGATGTGACTCTTTTGTGTGTTTTCCAGTGCAGTGGCACAGAATAGAAAGACATTAAATAAGCTCGGCATCACTCATGTCCTGAACGCAGCACACTCCAAGCAGGGCAGCATCGGTAACCAGAGTTTTTACGGGGACTCCTGCGTTTACTTTGGCATCCCAGCAGAGGATTCAGATCGCTTCGACCTCAGTGAGAACTTCAAACCTGCAGCTGCCTTCATACATAAAGCCCTGAAGAGCAAAGATGGTACGGTGTATGAATGTGTCACGCATTGTCCCATGTCAAAGGTTTATTAAGCTGTTGTAAAAAGAATATTTCCTTTCCCATTCTCCTTCCTACAGGAAAAGTGCTGGTGCATTGCATCATGGGAATGAGTCGATCAGCCACATTGGTCCTGGCTTACTTAATGTTGCGGCAGCGTTTCATTCTGAGAGATGCTCTGAAACACATCGTCCAAAAGCGACCCATTTATCCAAACAAGAACTTTCTGTCTTTGCTCCTCAAACTGGATCAACAGCTGACATTCAAACGGAGGTTGTGTCCTCTTTTATGACACCTCTCCCTCTCTTTCTTCTCCTCCCTCATCACATTAGACCTCTATTCCCATGAGTTCCACTTTAATCTGTACGGAAAATAATAATAATACTCCTTTTTACTTTTAAAGTTACTTTTCATGCACAGGTTTAACTTCTGGCTACAGCAGCAATGATCATGTGTTGTAAAAAGTGTATTTATTCTCTTTGTATTATTTTCATATTCAAACATTTATTCAAATGTTCCCTGCCAGAGTTGTTCTGCATGTACACAAGCTTTGTAAATATAGCTTTATGACTCAGTGTGATTATGAATTAAAGACATTTTGTGTTATTTAATTGAAATATTCTGGCTGGTTTTAATATGGAAAAAGTGCCTTGAAGAATTCATGTGCAGTTAACTTCATGTTAATGTCACTGTTGTAGTTTATATTCATCTTAAAGAGTAAAAACACTGCTATACCTGAACTTATATATCCTTAGGTTATGTAAACCACATGCCAAAATGCAATAAGCATAACCTACTTTTCATTATTTACGATACTGTATGATGTAAACACAAATGCAGCTGAAGTAAATACGTCACTGGGGACTGTTATTCACAGCATGGATCATATTTCTTAAAGGAGCAGAGCAGCTGGCGTTACTCTGCAACACAGAGACACATACAGCACCGGTATGTGTTACATAACAGTCTGCAGTAATGGAAACTGAGCCAGTGAGCTAATGTCAAAGTTCACAGGATAGTGCCACATTGTTGACCATAAGAATCAGACATGAATCAAAATACTTTAGATGTGGGTTTTATTTGGGAGTTGAACTGCTGATAGATGTGGGATGATGAGCCAATGAGTGTATGATTACAGAGTTATAAAAGGAAGCAGTCATATGTGAGTGTGAGAAATAAGAACAAGCTAGGAAAAGAGTTTGCCCTGCCACGAAGGTAGGTGAGTTCATACAGGATGACTGAAGACAGGTTAGTTTGGGGATTGTTAGGCTTGTCTGTACAGAATGTATGGCTTTTCAAACTACATATAATTATATTCATTATGGTTTCTAAGAAAGGTTCATTGTGAGAAGAATATTGCTATGAAACACAGCAGTGACAAGGGAACTTTGTATATAATTAAACACAGTGACGTCTTGTATGCGCTTCTTTGTGTGTGTGTTTGTGTCAGTATGTCTCTTAGAGATCCTCCGTGTGAACCTCCTTCTGTCTCAGCGCTGCAGGAATTCCTGCTGGCAAACAGACGACCGACAGGACATGTCAATGAAGTCTGGCCTAACCTCTACATAGGAAACGAGTAGGTTCACACACACATGTCAATACAAACATATCCGATCCATACAGCAGTGAATGTGTAATTGTATTTCAGGGTGGCTGCTCATGACAAGAGCACCTTCCACAGTCTGGGTATAACACCAGCCCACATTTCTACAGAGACATGACAGTGGATTATTATGGACGGTGTGGAGGCGGATGATGCAATAGAGTTCAAGCTCAGTCCGTTCTTTTACCCAACAGCACAATACATCCGAGCAGCACTAACCATGGGAGGAAAGTCAGTCACACTTACAGTCATGTTAGTGTGTGTGATAAGATCCACACTCTGCAACTTCAGGTACCCCTGTACATCTAAATCAATTAAATATAACTGTTCTGCCATTAAGTCTAATTTGTATTATTAGATTTTAGTCATAAATTAGGGTATTGTACTTCATTATAATGAGAGGTGTTTCTAATATTCTGTCCCCCTGACTGATGTCAACAAGGGATGACAACAAGAACACCTTATTAATGTTTCCCAGTACAACACCCCGTTTTACTATGAGCTCAGTAACAAACAATGGAATTCACACATATCTGTCAACACACACTTCACATGATGAGCTTGTTCACGGTGCGGGGCTGTAGAAGTCATTTGTACTTGTGCACCTCATAAAGTAAAACATTTGCTGCATATATATCCACTGGCTTCCTGTCCATTTTAGAGTTAATTTTAAGATTGTATTGTTTGTTTTTAAATCGCTTAATGGGCTGGCCCCTCAGTACATCTCCGACCTGCTACAGGTGTACACCCCCTCAAGGGCTTTGAGGTCGGCTGATCAGCTGCGGCTGGTAGTCCCTAAAACTAAGAAAAAGACCAGGGGAGACAGAGCCTTCTCAGCGGTGGCCCCCAGGCTTTGGAACAACCTGCCCCCCAATGTTAAATTGTCGCCCACTCTACAAACTTTTAAATGTTCAAATGTGCTATAGAAATAAAGTGGATTGGATTGGATATATAGTGATGAAAGAATTAACGGCAAAAATTATTATCCCAGGACGGGTGTTTGTCCACTGTCTGATGGGCGTGAGCCGCTCTGCCACGTTGGTGTTGGTCTTCCTGATGATCGCTGTAGGCCTGAGCCTGCAGGAGGCAGTGGCTGCTGTCAGGCCGCAGAGAGACGTCTGTCCCAACCAAGGCTTCCAGATGCAGCTCTGCAGCTTCCACATGGGCCTGGAGAGAGGGAGAGGAGAAGGCGACGGCAGGCTGAAACACTGTAAAGACACATCAATATTATGCACACATCTCTGACGGAAGTGATGCAATTTCAGGAAGCCAGCAGCAAATGTCAATCAAGTCGAGTCTGTCCATCAGAGATGAGTGATATGGTATATCACCAGCAGCAGTTTGAAATGTAAATACATTACAATGAATCAGGTTGCGTGAGGTGTGTCTGCAGGTCTGCGAGATAAAGCCACACTCTGGTCCATGGGTGTAACTCACATACCTCATAGGTCAGCAACGTATCATCACAGGTCAGCAGTTCTACAACGACCTTGAGGGGGAAATGTCACGGTGTTGAAGCTGCAGACCATCTGGAGTTCAACCTCCAACCTGTCTGAAACCCTTTTGCACAGTTCACAGACAGTGGTCAGTCTGCAAATGCGGTCAACAAGCTTAATGTAATTCCTTTTTTACATGCGGGTATAACAAGATATTGAAAAATTACACCCCACTCTCTCTCCTTTTAACCAAATGTTATGTCTTGTTTCTTGTTTTGTCTTTAAGCATTACTTTATTTTTTCACCAACAACAATAACGCATTTTCTTCTAACTTTGGTTTATTAAAACTGTCATATTATATCCTCATTTATATTTTATATCTATCTTTTTTATGTATTTATTATGATCTTAATTAGTTTGAATATATGTAATTGATTGATATATTTTTTGCTCAGATAAATAAACATCTCTACAAAACATAAAGAAATGTTTAAATGAAAAGCACCCAAAATAATACAATTGACAATTGAGAAATGTAAGAGTTATATTCTAATATTCTAAAAGGGTTTGCACAGTTTGAAGGAATCAGACAAAGTCTCAGTCAATTACATTATCGCTCAGCCCCAACAAGAATTAGTAGGATTTAACAACTGAATTTAAGTTTTATGTCTCCAGAAATAACTGTCCCCACACCTGTCCACACACAAGTTACATTCTTAGAATGACAACAAAGCAACATGCCTCTTACCGAACTTATTTGTGTTTTCTGGTATTGTTTCTCATGATTTATTGTGTTTCTGTACAAGGCATTAGAGTTATTAAACCACATAAACAATGTAAGTGAGTATAAGTGAGTATAAGTGTGTGTGTGTGTGTGTGTGTGTGTGTGTGTGTGTGTGTGTGTGTGTCTGTGTGTGTGTGTGTGTGTGTGTCACACTGTTGAGGTCAGGTGTTGTCGCCCAGCTGCCTAAAAATATCATCTTAAACACAGAGCCCAAGACAGCAGTTACTATTCCAGTCTGTATTTCTCTCTGTTGCCTCACGCTCACACAACTAATGAATACACGTCAGCTGTGGAAGAGTTGAGGGTGCTGGTCTGCAATCCTGCTCAGTAACGGATTTAAAGCTTTAAAAAGTTACAAGAAAGAGGTAAGTAATTTACTTTCTACCAGTACTTTTTAACAGCAATCACCCTGTATGAAAACATTGAACACACCATCAGTGTATTTTCCTCTTTTAACAGCCAATATCATGAGTAGATAACACACCTGATCAGCTTCAGTTCATTCTGGGACACCATTCACTGTTTACTCTAAGCTACTCAATGCAGCAAATACAACAGAAGTGTATGAAACTAAGACATTGGAGGGTCTTTACATCTTTGAAAATGGAAATAATGTTATCAATTTCTTGGTTGATATAGATGATTAACTAACTGGGGGACTCATTAAGAAAAGTGAAAAGTTAATACATTAATAAATGGATCAAAAGGTAAGGATATGTTATAGAGAAGATGGTGTCCCACATGACGCATCTACGGAGCCCTGGAGGGTTCATAGAGAGAAAAATAAATAAAACGAGGCCACGTTTTATTAATTAGTGCGCACTAGATGTCATTCGTGCCCTCAATTTAAATAAAACGAGGCCACGCTTTATTAATTTGTGCGTACGATACTTTCTCGTGCGCACAAATTAATAAAGCGTGACCTCGTTTTATTTCAATTGAGGACACGAATTACATCAACTATAAATAAAATAATCGATCATTTTTTGTTGATTGACTTATTAATAAATTGAATAGTGTTTGCAGCTCCAAGACTGTATAACTTAGCCTACTTATGTATAAGTTACATGGACACATTTAAGTGTGAAGATAAGAATTTGTAGACTTTGTTTGGTGTTTTTGGTGAAGTTCAGGACTGTGTGTGTGTGTTTCTGGGCAGCAGAGGTGAGCTATGTCCTCCTGTGAGGTGAGGTCCAGAGGCAGGAACCCGTACGCAGCGGTGCGGGTCGACCCAGACAGTGACTACATCACCCCGGGGACTTTAGACCTGGAGCAGCTGTTCTGGACCGGCACTGGGGCTCAGTATGCACACGTTAACCTGGTGTGGCCCAGAATCTTCATCGGGGACGAGTGAGTGAACACACACAGAGATGGTTTTATGACTCTATTGATGACAGCCTCATGATCTCTGTTTCATGGGAACAGGAAAACAGCTCTGGAGCGGCCCGGCCTCAGGGACCTGGGTGTTACACATGTCCTCAATGCAGCAGAGGGAAAGTTTAATAACGTGCTGACTGGTGCTTATTACTACACTGACATGGAAATACAGTACTTCGGTGTGGAGGCTGATGACAAGCCCACCTTCAACATGTCCCAGTACTTCTGCCCCTCAACACAGTTCATCCACGAAGCCCTCAGTCAGCCGCAGAGTGAGTCCTGAAAAATTAAATAAAAGATACCCTTTCAATGATATCAACGTCTATAGTGCCTGAGAAGCATACTTGTGTTATCAGTATTATGATATATGACCTTACAAGTCATTATAAAAATGTGTTCTGATTATTGTTTGAAAACATTTACAAATATTTACGAGTGCTTATAAAATTAAACAAGGCTATAAGCAGATCATAACACATTATCAGAATATTAAAGATGCATTCCAGACCAGGGCATTTAGGTTGGGCATGTCCAAAATCTTCTATCTTAATATAGATAATTTTATATCTGAATAACAATCATCAGTCAATAAAAGGTCTGTATCAAAGAGTATACAAGCCTATTTTTGTATTTTTTTTAAGTGGGATGTCAAATGAAATCCACAACTTTGGTGATGATTACTTCAAAATATTAGATCCAAGACATTTGAGTTAGTATGTGCTTGTTATTATCAATACATTGAGCTTATTCAGACTCAGAATACGTTTATTCGTCCCACAGAGGGGACATTTCCAATTTATTTACAGCAAGAAAAGAGCCAAAGACAGCTTAATACTTCCCAAGAAGCATGCATACAGAAAATATTAAAGATAAAAAAAATGAAAATTACACAATAGTGTGTAGTGTACCATGATATAGCCTACTGTATTTCACAACATGATTCCATTGAAAGATTGAGAATGTTGATATTGAATAATCTCCCAGATCTTATGGGCATCATAGAAAGTGTTACGCAAAGCCCTTCATTGATCATTCTCTGGATAAGAGGCTTGTATACTTCACTGTTTCTAACAAATCCATCTGTCCCAACTTGCTTTGTCCCAGACAAGGTTCTGGTGCACTGTGTGATGGGTCGCAGCAGGTCAGCGGCTCTGGTCTTGGCCTACCTGATGATGAAGCAGAGCCTGACGGTGGTGGATGCGGTGGAGCATGTGAAACAGCGGCGCTGCATCCTGCCAAACCACGGCTTCCTGAAACAGCTCAGAGCCCTGGACATCAGGTTACAAGAGGAGAGGCTGGCACAAAAAAGAGACATGCAACCACAATAGCTCACAAAGATAACAGAATGACAGATAATATCTGTGTTTACTACTTAAATGTGTCTTCTAAATCTCTCAGGTATATCAAAAATGTTCTTCAGGTTTCTTTAACAACTGTATCAGTAAAAAAAAATATTTTCCACAACTGTGTCATGGGTGAAAACTTTTTCTTGTACGAAAAATCAGCCTGTTGCGTATGAGTACATTTAACAAGCCGCACTCCTATCCGTTTTTAAGAGTGCGCTTAAGACCTTCCTTTTTGATAAAGCTTATAGTTAGGGCTGATTAGATTCAGCCCCTAGTTTTGCTGATATAGGCTTAGTTTGTCGGGGGACATCTTACTTCTTCCTTCTCTCTGTCTATACCTGTGTACTCTCATGTTCCGATTAACCCAGCTTCCCCAAATTTCTTTCTTTTTGGTCTCTATATACGCCGGGATCCGGAGTCATGGATGATCCTGCGGTCCTGTGTCATGGATTGCGAGTCCTGGATCTTGAGTCGTGGCTGCGGTCCTGGATCATAAGTCCTGGATGGATATCCTCGTGGATTCATCTTCTTATTATACACACATGCATTTCAAAACATTTGGACTACCTATGTTGCAAATGTATTATCTTTTCAATTTACACACGGCATCTATTGCACGTCTGTCCGTCCTGGGAGAGGGATCCCTCCTCTGTTGCTCTCCCTGAGGTTTCTCCCATTTTTCCCTTTAAACTGTGGGGTTTTCTCTGGAAGTTTTTCCTTGTACGATGTGAGGGTCTAAGGACTGAGGGTGTCGTATTGTCATACTGATATTCTGTACAAACTGTGAAGTCCACTGAGACAAATGTAACATTTGTGATATTGGGCTATATAAATAAACATTGATTGATGGTCTGTGTGTTTTCCTTTTAAAAAGCTAATATCAGTAGTTATAGACAGTTTGATCGATTTATATGAAATGTGCACAGCTTTGGGCAAATATAATAATTTGTAGACTTCGATTTTAGTTTTTGATAAGCTCAGGGATGTGTGTGTTTTTTATGGACAGCAGAAATAAAGGATTTAAATTAATTCTAATTTTAAATGATTAAATGTTGCTAGATATTAAATAAATATAGTCAAAAAATATATCAATAGGCAAAACAATTATTGTTGTATGTTTAATTTGTAAATTTCAAGCATCACATTCTAGCACAGAGATGGGCAACTTGAGTACAATTGAGATCAGGAATAAATGGTCACATAAGGCTTTTTGAGTTTCAAAACAACTCCTGTAGTATTCAGAAAACATACTTCTCGCTCATCACATTTAAAGATCATGAGCTATACTTGAATTCAAGGATTCAGTGCTGCGCATACCACAAACTTAGGTTTAAAAGGTCCCAATATCACAAGAGTAGCCCGAGCCTGAATTTGGCTGATGTTTCAGATTTCTTTGCCTTATTTATTTTCCATCTTTCATTGCCAGTTGCAGTGACAAAAATGTCAAAATCTGAATAAATGTAAATGATAAAAATCAAAATGGACAGTATTAAAGTTTGGTAACATATTCTATGATTTAGCTAGAGATCAACAGACACCCAGCAAGAACACAGGCCACTAACTCAGGTAGAAATGTAAGTATTGAGGGGTGAAAAGCCACTGTATAGCTCCCATCACTGGTCTGGTTTTAAAGTTTCCCTGTGCAGAGAAATGTGGATTAACAGAACATCTATAGGCCTCTGAACACTTTTCCCCTAACACATGCAGAGAAAGGAAGGGAAAAAGGCACTCATTACAAGAAGAACCTGCACACTTCCACAAGTTTGATGTTGAGGGTACCTTCTGAACAGAATGTACACAATCAAGCTGATATTTAAGCTGTCATCACAGGTCATAGTGGGCAGAGGCTTTGACACATTTCAAAATAAAAACATTTGGTTTCATTACTGGCCTGTTAGATTCAATCTTAAAACAAGAACAAACTCATAATCAGGAATATTTCATCTTAAATAAGTCACTACTGCACATTTAAATGTAGTATACAAACTTCCATTGACAGATTTAGATTCATTAGTCCCCTTTGTGTATAGTGTGTCCTCCCATTGTGGAATAAAGCAGTGTGATTGGCGTACAGACGTTTGCAGTGTTTGATCCAAAAATGTTTTGGGGAAAATTACACAATGTCCATGAAACTTCCTTTGTGTAAAATAAAATGATCACATTATGTGATATTTTCATGAGTCCTTAAAATGTGATTTATCTATAAAACAATTATCCATTGGCTCCTCTAGCGGCCCCAAGTGGAGAACAGGGACAGGCACATGCCAGGAGGCACCCAACTAAATATTTGTGCGGATGAAATTATGTGCGGAAGATTTCAAATGAATAACATGGATGGGGGGCAAATTGGAAAAAAATGTGGATACAAGAATTTGGGGAAGTATTTGTAGAAAATAGTAGAAACAAATGGGTCAGAGTTATGTTCGGCAGGGTGGGTGTGAGATTTCAGGCTGAAGGACTGAAGGATCCGGGACTCCTCATTTGAAGTTGGGTTTTTCTGGGAAGGTGCACCCTGCTCGTCTGATGATGACGTTAGCAGCGTAGTGTGCCGCCTTCACACACTGAACGAGAGGTTTCTCCTGAACTAACCCAGACAGGAAACCTGTAACAGAGAGGAGAACAACGTAAAGGTAAATCCACAACGACAAGGAAAAAAGAAGGGCAATCTAAAAATGTATCAAAAGAAAAACAGATGAAGTCTTACCTCCTACAAAGGCATCACCTGCACCGTTTGTGTCCACAATGTCCTTCGGGTCAATCTTCATTACAGGGAATGTCTCGACCTTGTCACCTGAACAGACAGAAGGAAAATGGTATGGCTGTAGGTCAACTTTAACAGAGGATAAGAAACTGATAGAAAATAGGTTAAAGGGGAAAACAAATCTATGTGAGATTGACAATTTTATTTTCTTAGATTTTGATTCGATTCAGCACTTGGAACAAAGTGGAACAGACATTACTGACGGACAGTAGCCATACTGTTGTTCCAGACACATTTGCGTCATTAGTTTTTATTTAAAAATCACACAAAATACCAGATTTACAATGTTTTTTTTAATGCAGTTTACTTCTGTATTTGGCATGTTTTTGAGTAATAGAAAAGGAAGTTAGCATGAACCTATATAACCTGTAGTCTGGAAATTAAGAACTATTCAAAGCCTTTCAGTCAAATGTGTAGCATTAATTAACTTAACCTATGTCTTAGGTGTGCCATTATGAGTTGTCATTATTGCAATCAACTGATAAAAGTTATTGAAATATAAAAACTTTAGGGGGATAAAGACAAAAAAGGAAACTTACTGGCCATAGCAGTGTTATCCTTCCCCTGAGTCAACACTATGATCCTCTCCCTCTTTTTGTTGACTTTGGTCAAAGCCTGGGCTTTCTTGGCAATTTCCTTGATGTCCTTGGTCTACGGGCAAAATATAAATTAATGCAAATACATTTAAAAATGCAGCAATAATCATTTGCAAATGCTAAATGAGACCGTCAGTCCACTCACCTCAAATTCAAGCTCTTTAGCGAACGCTGCTGCCTCCTGAAAAACAAAAAATGTAATTTACAAAAATTGAATGTGTTCTTATATTCACACCACAGGCACATGCAGCTAATTTAGAGAGCATCTGAAGAATGGACTGTCATGTCTGGCTTACTGTCTCATTGCCGAACAGCACGTCGACGTAGGGCATAACCTGCATGAGGTTATCCTTGAAGAACTGGCAAATGAAGGGCGCGGAGAGGTTCAGGCAAAACAGTTTGTTATTGTCAGACGCGTGCTTTGCCACTTTCAGGATGGACTCCAAAGAGACAGTGAGAAAGAAACCCTGTGAGCAAACGGTGACATTAGGTCAAGACTGATCTGCTTTTTATATCCTGACGGGCTCTAATGAATCACATGTTGAACAGAGAGTTCACCAGTAGTTCAGAAATGCCCCTGTGGGTTACCACGAGTACGACGTTGAGGTGACAGTTCCTGAAGGGATCTGAAATACAGTAAACGTGTACAACACACATATAGTACTATAGTAACTACTACTCACTGCAATATAGTAGACTTTAGCTTTTTCCACCAGCTCCCAGTTTTCCTCCAGGTCTAAATGCTTGTCCTTCTTATAACACTCAGCAGCAGCTAGGTTAGCTACCAGAGACCTGAGGAAAATAAAAAAGAGATTATGAGTGAGGACATACGAGATTAGTGATTGTTACTATAAATGCAATCAATCTGTATTGTGTCACTTTGTTGACTTCACAATCAAGTGAAACAGAAAAACACTTTTTTCCACCCCTATTCCAGTCCATTTAGCTTTTGGTCTGCTGCGCATCAACAAAACATTTTTTTTTTTTTTATGTCGAGATAAAAAAAAAAAGTGTCATTTCAAATATTTAAAGACCTTACCCAGACCCTAAAACTATCACAATGACCCACCTGTTGTCTCCGGTGATGCAGGCAGCACAGGTCCCTGTGGGCTTTTCCTCCTGCTCGTAGTAGTGGGCGTCGATGTGAGCCTCCTCAGCCTTCTGCTTCAGGATCCCTCCAAACTTGTCGTCTTTGCCAATGCAGCCAAAGAACGTGCCGACCTTGTGGGGTTCCTGGATCATCCACTATAGAAGGATACAACAGCTCTGATCAGCATCCGTCAACTAACACTACTACCAGTGGCCAACATGTACAGAAATAATTCAAGCAGCATTGATGTTTAGGACAGAAAGTGAGTTTGTGCAACTGACTGACCTGAGCGATCTTAATTGAGTTCTGTGTGGCTCCTCCAGCGTGGTACTCCACTTTGGACTTCTTCACTATCTCTTCAAATCTATGAAACAGACAAACATAGCAGGTGATGCATTTTTAAGATGTTACATGATTTCTATTTCTCCAGAAGATCTAGTGTCAAGTATACCGTTTGTTCACCTTTCTTTGGGAATGCTGGATAAGTGCTTCACAAATGCAAAGCTTCAAACCTCACCACACACAAGGTATCAATTATGGCTGACACCAAACATAAAAACGTTCTTGGCTTAGCATAAAGGTTTGTTCAGTCAAAATTAAACAGATGAGAAATAACATAAATTATTTCGTTTCAAAGGTGCTACAAGGAGGACGTTTTAAAACTTTGGACAAAATGCAAGCTAGATTTTTTCTAATGTTTTTCCAAGCTAAGCTAAGTGTCTTCTGAATGTAGCTTTATACTTCATGGGGGATATGAGTGGTATCCATCTTCTTAACTAACACTCAGTTATATATCAAATACTTATATTTCTCAAAATAAAAAATCTATTCCTTTAAATCTTATTGAATTTTTCTTTGATCTGATTTATTTTTAATATCATACTGTTTTGCATGTGATTGCTCAGTTGTAGCTTTAATAGCATCCCCCTGTATGGAGATGGATGTGGATTCACACCTAGTAACTTATCCAGAGCTTGGTTGTGCTCTATGCAGAAGCCATATTTCCTCCACATAAATTTAACAGACGCATGAATGAACACTCATTACACATTCTGATTCTACTTGAATCATTTACGCCTGTTACGTAACACAATGATTCAAGCTGCGCTTTGATGGTCCACTTAGGGCTAAGGCGTAATTTGCCATGTTATTCAGTCTAAATATAGCAGCCAAATCAACTTACACACAGATATTTGCCTGTTTGATTTATGTGAACATCCATGCATGTCATAGGAACATAGCGACTGCTGTCAGAGGTCCTGAGACTGAGCCAGAGGCTGCAGAGGGGGAGAAATGGAGTGGGGGTGACTATTTTGTTATCTCACTGTACTTTATTGCTTTCAGTCTTTTATGTCACTTAAGTATTTACCCCTAGGGCAAGTCTCCAACATGTTAGCCCTTTACCCCAGAACAGTGAAGAAGAAAGGGCGGACTGTAAAAAAATAGGAAAAAGACTGGCAGGAAGTTGGAAATCAAGAGTAATAATCTTCCCTTAAATAAATAAATAAATAAATAAATAATATATAGGAATGTAAATGCCTTGAGTGGTCGAATAAAAGTTAGCTCTTTTCTTTTTATTCATATTTGTCAAATGTTATTCATAGACTAAATATGTAAATCTTACATTGTAAGAAAGCACTGTTGATAATGTAAAACCTGTGTAGATTTAGTCATTTCAGTCCTGTCTCTCTCATACAGTCACACACTGCTCTCTTATTTCCCGCTGTAAAATGTTTTTTTTTTTTTACTCTCGCTTCAGAGGGACTGGGAGGTGATGTGTCCTACTTTGCTATTGGCTCAGACTGTCTGTCTGTGATGAATCTGCTGCGCTGCCATTGGACGTCTTTAGAAATATGGAGGTCAATAGTGGTGGTTTCTGGTGTGCGCCTGTTTTGACTAGTCCACACCAGAACAGACAGGAACAAACTTGATGTGAATTCAGACCTTTCCCCTTTCTCGCTACAGAAACTAGAAAAAAGCACAACCTTGACTTCAAAGAGACATTTTGCAATACAGGAGATACTAACAGTTCTTTGTGTTTGTCCTCTGCCAGGATCTGGTCATTGGGTTTCAGAGTGTACCTACGAATAAAGAAAGGAGAAAAAATGAGGCATTAGTTTCTCTAAGTAATCAGAATATCATGCATTGAAGACACAATGGTGGTGCTGCCAATTGGCTTGTTCCCTAAAATGGAAAATGTGAATTGAAGTGCACCTAGTCCACATCAATTTGTTGGACAATAAAGCTAAACAGAGTCTAGTTTCCTCGAAACCCACAGGTAAATTGGGGATTAAGGGGCATCTTTACTGTATGAGACTGAATTAGAACGGGTTGGTTTGTTTAGCTCTAATCCTGGAGTTTACGCAAGGGGTTGAAGAGCGGAGTCTGAGCTGCAACCCAAAGGAGCCCTTAGCCCTGGTCAGCTCAGTGTGACAGAGCTCGGACAGACCAGAAAAAGCTGCTGCTCAGAAACTACATGCTTTGGCTCGCACCTTTTTCCCTTTTTCCATGCACCACGGTTTGCTGAAAACCCATATCCGGTTTTTGCATGAGCACCAGAAACTCAAAAAGGAGGGTTTTCCGTCCTTTGCCATCTGCAAGTGTTAGAAATGTGATTGAACTACAATGGTACAAAAAAAAAAAATATGTAAACATTATGAAACAGGGAGAGGCATCATCTGTTTTTTTTAGAACAGTCCAATATGTATTACCTCACTGAAATGTATTATGACTCATTCATTTATGGATATATTAAAGAAAGCATCTGTTGATGCTGATTAGTCAGATCTGTTTTCTGTTCTCTTTTACAACCGTTAAACCTATCTCTTTTAGGCTGCATCTACACGAAGACGAAACAAATTCGATATCAAAAAAGTATTCCGTCTACACGGTATCGGCTCAAGAAGCGTGTCCGTTCACACGAGACCGCTCGACCCGCTGTAGTACATATGCCGGGCCTGTAAGTGGCGCTGTACTTCCGCCACAAAATTCACCAAAAGCAGCGAAGAAGACCCCACGAGCATGGTTGCCCTTCTGTTTATTCTCCGCGATGATTTAGCAACATGTAGTTCATGTAGTTCGCCATGTCCACTTGTTGCTGATGGTTGTGGTAGAGGAGCTGTAGATTATGCACTAACATCTGTAGCATGGTCAGAAGCAGATAGTTAGATAGATAATAAATAGATAGATAGATAGCAACGACACAACCCCACCCGTCGCCTCAGGTCTGCTGAAGCTAACCTACTGCAGCCCATCAGGACAAAGCTCCGGACCTGGGGTGACAGGGCCTTCGCAGCAGCCTCTCCCACACTCTGGAACTCCCTCCCCAGCCACGTCAGATCCGCCAACACTCTCACATCATTCAAACAATCCCTCAAAACTCACCTTTTCACTCTTGCCTTCAACTCCTTATCAACTAACCCCTTGCCCTTTTTCCTCCTAGCTTAGCAATTTCTACTTTTGTTGTTATTTTGTTTTACTTGCTTGTAAGCGCTTTGAGCACCAGGAAACGCGCTTTATAAATGTAATGTATTATTATTATTATTATTATAGTAGCTACTGACCATGCTACAGCAGTGAGCAGCAGAGGTTGTTGGCGAAAACACATCAGCAATGACGCGGGTGAGAGCAGGAGAGGTGGGGAGAGGCGGGGCTATGGCGTGGTCGTTATCAGGAAATTATCGTATAGGATGTACACACGGAGCCGTTTGGCCCCCCAGAGCGTTACGTCTGCAGACCTACCCACCTTGGGACCCGTTACCGTTTGAGGGCTCCGTTTCCGCGGTTCCGTTGCGGCCTCGTGTGGACGAACCGTCCATACGATCGAGAACTGTAGCAGATACAACCCGTTTTGTGTCCGTGTGGACGGGGCCATGTCAGTCTCTCATTGGAGTGACCTCTGTGACACAGGACGTCTGTATTGCCCTTGATCTGATAAGTGCGGACTAAGGATCTAAATATTTTAAAAATATATATACATTTATTTCAACAATGGCATAAAAGAGAATACGAAGAATGTTTCCTATGATTGCTTTGCCATTATAACTATTAAGGATTTCAGAACTACCTGATGACAGCACTTTCTCTAGGAAACAAATGTCATATTTGTTTTCTTTTACTTACTTGTCCAGAAAGTCTTTGTCCACCACAGCAGAGATGTCCAGTAAGGGGTTTCCCATCCCAAAGAGTGTATTAGGGCTGAAATGTAAAAATAAAGTGTTAAAGATAAAAAGGCTCTGCATGGGCTTTAACAGGACAACATGGAATAGCAATCTTTGTGTGGCTCTGTGTTTGATCAGGCTGTTCCACCTCGGGCAAACAACTGAACACAAGGCATGGCTTTCATATCAAATTATTGTCCGTTGATATGTTAAAAAAAAACTAAAATCAAACAGCAACTCTCCTTTTGTGTCAATGTATAACAGCGACATCGGAACTTGTCTTACACATCAGTAACCAATTAGCCTGTGGATTAGTCTCCAACTTTTGCTTTTATAAAAACAAATGCTAAATGATCTATGCACAATACTCTTCAAAAGCATCAAGAGAGTGTGGTAACATGTGTTTAGTGTAAACTCATGTTACCAGTGTCCACTCTCTCGGTGTCCGGAAAACCCACATGTAGCAAGTCTCCTGACATATGCATGAACATATGCTAGCATATTTACCAATCAAACATTGCCTTCTAGACATTTAAGAATGTTTTTGTTAACAAGTAGAGAGAATGATAATGTACAGAGATGTAGTTATGCAGATCGTTTTTTTGGTCAAAGGAAAATGGAAAATGCAGCAAACCAAAAGAAATGCCATACCCTTCCTATCATTGCCTACATCACATAAATCTTCCAATATGCAGCCACAAGATTACTGGGCTTTTGCAACCAGTTACACCAACCCAGAACCCATGCCAGCCATACATTCTCTATAAAGCAACTTACCTTGCAGAAGACATGGTGTCTCTCTGTGTGTAACAGCTAGATACTGACAGACCTGTTGAGCAACCTAAAACCGGCTCAGAAAGAGCCAAGCATACAAAAACTTCACAATTTTAAGCTCAGTGCCCGGGTAGATCGATTTTCCCCTGCAACCACAGCTCCTCCCGCTCGGGCCTCACTGATTGGAGGCATCGGGAGGAGGAAGGGCCGGAACAGCCCGTATCTGTCTGCTGATTGGCTCGTCTTCCAGACAAACCTCAATCCACTCACTCGTTAGAAGCTATTACATCGTGAGAAGCGTGCTGATGATAGTGCCTACAAATATACAGTGATATAACAAGAGCGGGTTTCAGATTAGTTAAATAGCGCAGTTTTCTAAGGGATGCATCGTGTCGAACTGCGATATGAAAAGCACCAAAACATTGCATATTTACAGCCATGAGACTACTTTGCAAGTCATTGTTTTGGGAGCTGGGACAGGGTGTCTCAGACATGCTTTCTCTGCAGTAACTAGTTACTACACCAAGCAGCGGAGCCAGTCCTTGGCACTGGATGAACGCAGTGTCCAAACCGGTGCAAGTGTTTATTTCTGCAGCTTATAAACATGCAGGGGCAGGTGGTGGTCACGCTGAATTTAAGATTAGATATTGGCACCCTTGCAAAAGTTATAGGATGTGTTAGACAACAGCAGCTGTGTAGCGGCACGTTGAGAGATAATCATAAAAGGATAGTACAATGGTTATCAGATGCGAACAACTCTGCTGCTTGCTGCTTCACGCAAATACATTGTAAAGAAATGTTTAGCCTCACATTCAATGCACTCATTTATAATCTTTTAACTAACTTTGTTATGTATATAAGATTTGCGCGCGTTAGCATTCATTCAACCAAGTAAGGAGGGTCATGTCTCCCGAGATACAGTTTCTTAGCTTATTTATTATTAACTTTTGGTCACCTTAGTTTGTCAGTAGTCTCTTTGGTCGGAGACTCTGTCTTTTTGGTTGGAGTCTCTGTCTCTTTGTTTGGAGACTCGGTCTTTTTTCTCGGAGACTCTGTCTTTTTGCTTGGAGACTCTGTCTTCTTCTCCTCTGAGAATCTTCCCTTCTTTGCTTTGGGTGCGTCGGAGGCCATGGTCTCTGTCTTTTTGGTGGGAGACTCTGTCTTCTTCTCCTCTGAGAGTCGTTTATTTGCTTTAAGTTCGACGGAGGCCATGGTTGAGCGGGCACGTTGCTATCACTTTATTGACCGGTGTGAAAGCGCGGTTGTGCTAAGTGCTAACAGGCAATGGATGTTTGGTACCTGAGTGCAGTCTCGCAGGCAGCCCTCAATGCGTGACGCAATCACTGAGCTCCACCAATCAAAGCCTTACATTTATGTTTTTTCTGGAAACGTGGATGGCCATTTATTTGGCAAACTAAAAGCACATAAAAATATTCATAAAACTCCTTATGAAATGACTTTTACACATATGTGCCCAAAAATGATCCAACAGTACCAAGCAGAGAAGATCAAAGATGACACTTTTGCCAATTTCAGGAAAAAACCTCAAATTGATTAAATGTGATTTTTTTTCACTGCATATTTGTGCATATATTCGATGTAGCCTACTAACATTAGGCCTACACAATTGTTAGTGAACTGCAGTATATTAAGTCTTAATAAGGCACTTTTGACTACTAATGAAATAACAAATCACTGAAAGTAGTCTCATGTACTGGACGATGAAATAAAGAATGATGAGAAAATTGACTTAATCCGGATGGTTTCACTGTCTTGAAAGCTTCTTCAGATTTGTGGTTCCTTCGGCACCATCCACCATTTGTATTTAACTCCAAATATATACATTATCCATATGAACACTAAATTAAGAAGTATAATTAATCAATAGTAAGAATTGATCAAATGTTTAGGACAAATCAGGTAAAATAACACAAGATAAAGAAAAGGGAAAGAGAACCTCTAAAAACCCACTTTACACTAGATAAAGTAACCTGCTGTTGCATAGGCTACATATTGGTTATAATTTTACTTTGTACATTTTAGCACTCTCCTCCAGCAAGTCTCAATTTAAGACTGGGTAGTGCTTTACCAGGAATGTGTGATTAAAATGTTTTCCAAATGAAGTTAAAATATAAATATACATCTTACACTTTTTCTACAGTTTGGTTTATTATGGCTGAGAATAAAATGATGATAGCTCGTTGCATTTCTGATATGAAACCAAACCTGACAATAAGGGTAAAAGTTAGCCTTGGGACGCTGAATGTGAAAATAAAGGACCTGCAATAACACCTGAAAGACAACACTCAGGGCATCTTAATACGTTAAATATTAGCTGCCCGCAAACTTCGCCTGATTAAAAAATCCGAAACTTTGATCTGAAAGCATCAATCAGGTCGACAAAGGAGTTTATCTCAAATTAAACTAGCCGGCATTAATTGTATTTCTTGGCTTATAGTGTTTGAATCTTTATCATGTAGTTTATTGATATGAACTTGTGACTGAGTTGTGTTAACGTGTGCATAGATCTGCAGGCGTCTCCTCGACTGCTCACCCAGTCTGCCGTCCTGGCACCAACTGACTGATATCTTTGGCACCGGAGTTAGCAGGTAAAACTTCCAACAATCTCAAACTTTGTACACATTATGCTCTGTTTAATACTGCTATGTCGCTGCTAGTCCTCTAACCCTCACGATTATTTCATTGTTTTTGGTAAACAAACAGATGGTTAAAATCTCGAAGTTGACAATGTCTGTTTGCTAACCAGCTGGGGAAGTTACCTGAGGTTTAAGTTAGTTAAATAGTATGACAGTAGGTAAATGTTGACAACAAAAGACACTGCGTCACACGTACATTTGCACTGTTTTGATTTGGGCACAATCAAATATTTGACAAAGAACATTTGGGTAAAACTGCTGATTTGATCTTCTATTATGTATTGTCTTTTTTTGATGCACCCTTAAAAAAAAAAAAAGTATAAATATATATCATTTAACATATTAGCTGTGTTTACACTATATGGACTCGTGCCATACTGAAATAACAGTCGAGGCAATCTATTCAGTAACCTTTTCACCATTTGTATTGTTTAAAGTTTCAGAAAAGTTATATGTTTTCTATTGTTGGTCAATAGTGCATCTTGTATGTTCTATAAACACCTATTTTTCTCACAAACTTGTACTTAACAGTCTTGTCTAGTCTTCCCGATAACTGTCTCTGTGTAATAACATTGAGGACAGATTCCTTGTATGTGCATTCATACTTGGTCAATAAAAGTTATCCTGAATCTATGTTCCACTCAATAAAACAGACCTCTACTAAACAACAACCATGTCATTGTTTCAGCTGAGATGATCCACAGTCTGTTCCTGATTAATCACGCGGGAGACATCTTCCTGGAGAAACACTGGAAGAGTGTCATCAGCAGGAGTGTGTGTGATTACTTCTTCGAGGCAAAGGAGAAGGCAGTTGAACCGGAGAATGTTCCCCCCGTGCTGCAGACCCCACACCACTACCTCATCTCCATTTACAGAGACAAGCTCTTCTTCCTGTCTGTCGTCCAGACTGAAGTCCCTCCGCTGTTTGTCATTGAGTTCCTGCACAGAGTGGCAGACACAATTCAGGTGTGATTAAACTCTTTATGCATTGATTATTGATTGATTTACTTATCTATAAATCAATCATGCAGGGCTATGGGGACATCGTGTTTGACTATAACCTTATCCATCATATTATTATTCATTAAAAGAAAACGACTACTAACGACGACTAAAAACTACTACTAAAAAAATCTATTTGCTATTTGTGATTCAAAATGAAGGTCATTTGTAGTATGTTTTAATACCATTGTAAGAGTTTTAAGCATACTTTATTTTAATATTGTGAATCAAAGTTGTGTTGGCCAGAATGATGGAGACACTGCATTTTCATATCATCCCATGGCTGTCTATTGTGTGCTTTAGTTTAACAGGTATTTTTATTGACAGGACTACTTTGGAGAGTGCACTGAAAGTCTAATCAACGACAATGTAGTGACCTTGTACGAGCTGTTGGAGGAGATGCTGGACAACGGCTTCCCCCTCGCAACAGAGTCCAACGTCCTCAAAGAGATGATCAGGCCTCCCACCATCTTGCGATCAGTGGTCAATACACTCACAGGTAAACAGAGGACACCTAACTCTGTTATAAAGGCTAAGCCATAATACGCTCTGTCTAATTATCTATGTGTACATTTCTGTTTTTTTTGGTTTTGTTTTCCAGGAAGCAGTAATGTCGGAGATAAACTACCAACAGGTCAATTGTCCAGTATCCCCTGGAGGCGAGCTGGTGTTAAATACACCAATAATGAGGCATATTTTGACGTAATAGAGGAAATAGATGCCATTGTGGACAAATCAGGTACAAACAAGCTCTCGTTGGATCACCACAGATAAAGCACCAGTTAGAAGTTACATTGTTCCCCTCTCTCAAACAACTAGGCTGTTATTAATACATCTCGTAATTATAGCTGCAGCTTGCTTAACCTTATGCTTAACCTCATTATGCTCAAACTGTGAACTCATTGTTTTCCACTAAAAGAAGAAATACAAAATCATATAATGACTAAGCTTGGCAATATTGCTGCTGCTTTTGATTTAGGAATTTTCACACACAGATCTCTTTGCAGCATTTCTTATTGGTCAGGACTTTTCAAACATCAAAATGATCAAACAAAGTTTAGATCTGATTTTTCTAAATAGGTTTCGGTGTAAAATACTGAATATAACTGAATACTCATTGTAGCCTATACCCACTCTACCACATCAAGTTGTACTTTTTTTTTACGATTTTGGCTAATATCAAATGGGCGCATCCTTACTTCAAACATGCTTGCATCTTCTTCAATATTTCAGGAACGACAGTGTTTGCCGAGATCCAGGGAGTAATTGAAGCCTCCGTGCGTCTCACTGGGATGCCTGATCTGTCTATGACCTTTATGGTGTGTTCTTTGCTTTCAGCTCTTTGTTGTGCTTATGTGGTCTACTTGTGTGAGTGGAAAATTCACCTGCCATTGTTGACATTTTTGATGACAGAATCCATCTCTTCTCGATGACGTGAGTTTCCACCCGTGTGTGAGGTTTAAGCGTTGGGAGTCGGAGCGGGCCCTCTCCTTCATCCCGCCTGATGGGAACTTCACACTCATGAACTATCATGTGAGCTCTCAAAAGTAAGCACAGACACAGACACACATGCATGTCTTAAAAAGTACCTGTGTAAATATGTTTTCTGTAACTCAACAATACAGTCTTTGTCCTGCTATTTCTTTGGGTAGAAGTGGAGAAAAACTCTAGTTTATGTTCCACAATAAAGATTTAAAATCGACATTGTTAACGTGTTTAGTCGTAAACACAAGCTAGTTGCTGCCTGCCTGCTGAGCTTGGCTGTTTATTGTAATCATGGTCAATTCTGTCTGTGTCCTTCCTCAGCCTCGTGACCATTCCGGTGTACGTGAAGCAAAACATCTGCTTCTTTGAGACGGGACCTTGTGGCCGCCTGGAAATCACAGTAGGACCCAAGCAGACCATGGGGAAGACAGTGGAGGCGCTGATGGTCACCATCCACATGCCTAAAGCTGTGCTCAGTGCCAACCTCACAGCCACACAGGGAAACTACAGCTACGACCTCGCTACCAAGGTAACCAAGTATTTACAAGGCCACCCTTAAGAAAAACTTAAATGATCATAGGTGTACGAATTGCTACCCCCATGTTACCTTGAATTTTTACAAATAATTTGTTTTTCTTGAATACCTTATCAAATATAAGAATAGAAATTTGCCAATGTAAGGTTCATAAGCTTTTAGCAAAAATGTGTGTGTTATGAAAGCTGTATACAGTACTGCTATATAAATGACCCTCAATTTATTATTTACAAGTTGTGTGAGGGATCAGTCGGATCAGAACTGGTGGTGTTGTGGAGAAAAAAGAACTGATGACAAAAATAAAATCTTTTCATCGTCCTTTCTAAGAGTATGTCTGTGTTTTATTAGGTGTTGGTTTGGGACATTGGAAAACTGAACCCCCAGAAGCTTCCCAACTTGCGAGGTAGTCTGAGTCTGCAGTCGGGGGCCCCAAAACCTGAAGACAACCCCTCACTCAACATTGACCTGAAGATTCAACAGTTGGCCATATCAGGTAAACAGACCTCTTATTTTTTTATTGAGGCCAAGATTCCTCATTGCTCACTATACTTCTCTCCTCTCTGTACAGGCCTTAAGGTGAGCCGTCTTGAAATGAATGGAGAGAAGTACAAACCGTTTAAAGGCGTCAAATACCTGACTAAAGCGGGAAACTTCCAGGTGCGGACCTGAGTAATGACTGTCAGGGTCAGAGGTCAACAATTCAATGTGCCAAATAGGGGGCAAGTTTATCAGCTCTCTAAAATGTCTTATCCTCTGACTCATTTGTATTAAGAACAGTTATTTATTATGTGTCTGGCGTTACATATATACAACTTTATGGTATATTCGGCCTGTAAGGGAAGCCTTAATAATGTGACCGTTTTGAAGTGCTATCTTATACAGAGATTAAGTGAGTGTTGCCAATGGGGAATTTGAAAAGGGACACTCGTAAGCACCACCTTGCTCCTCACTAAACCAACACACCTATACAATCGTACACACATGTTGCCTGAGAGTAAGCTGCCATGCCTTTAAAAACCTTTTTACATTATATAAAGGTAGAACGTTTTATACATCAATGTTTATTTTTTGAAAAATCTATTATATCTACGTTCTGAGTCACTGCAGTGTGTCTTTAAAGCAGGTATGTTTGCACACATTCACTCTTTAATGTGGCCTTGTAAGGTAGGTTAAGGTGCTACGTCACAGCACAAACTGCATATCTCAGACCCTAAGGGAAAGTACATTACAAAATATATATCTTTATATCTAAGGTACATTTGACTTATTGAGTACAACTATATCTGCATGGGCTACAGTGCATACAAGCTAGTGATTCAGTAAACCTGAAAGAAATCCTCACTTAATCCTGTATGCAACTTCTTTATTTCGCACAAGATTTGCACAATCAAGTGTCCTCGTGAAAAATACTTCTCAAAGCTCCTGTATGAAGTTGAATCTGTATTTCAGTGTATACTATTTCTTAAAAAGCTTTAAAATGATGTGTTCATGTGTGCTCTTTTAGCCATATCCACAGTATGGCTAGTTTTGGTTTACTAAAATAATGACTTTATCAGCTTTGCAGTCTGTTTAGGGATAATTCGCAAATGCTAGCATGCTAACACACTAATTGTAAACTGTTAGCATAGGGATGGTAGCATTTAGCTTACTTAAAGCATCTGTGTCCCTTGGAACAGTGTCACAGAGCTGTTGGCATGATGATAGACTGCATTTGGGAAGGTTAAGTTTACGATGTAAATTGGAAAGAACGTTTCATTTAACCATAGTTATTGTTTACGTGTGCTTTTTGAGTAATAATGAGGAATCTCCAATTAATTAAATACTGCAT
Organism: Notothenia rossii; assembly: GCF_949606895.1. Lineage (NCBI taxonomy): Eukaryota > Metazoa > Chordata > Actinopteri > Perciformes > Nototheniidae > Notothenia > Notothenia rossii. Next base: position 72,392,172 of record NC_136909.1, read on the forward strand.
TCTTAGTCAATTCCAATTCATCCTAAACAGCTTTTCCATTTTCTCCTGGCTTCAAAGGGCATGTACATATGGCGGAAATGATCCTTATTTTGTGGAATTACATTTTCATTTTCAAGTTTACACTGTCATTTGAACAAATTCCTTTATGGGCTTCCATACCTGAACTGAACGGCTTCTCAAATCTTTCTACCGCACAACACTCACAACTCATTTTATATTCTGGTATGAGTAACTTACAGAAGGGGAATTTAGAGGCAGACTCCATTAATCATTATTAGTCTTTTATTCTTCCAAGGCACAGCAGATGTGTTGGCAGGGCGACAAGCTATCAGAGTACATTCAGGGTGTAAAGACATCAGGTACACACAGAAGTTCACCCCGTTGTGAATCAGTGACTGCTACATGCTCAGTAGCACCAAATAAAGAGGAAAATGTGGTTAACATGTAGAGCCCTGACTAACCATCACGGGGGCGGCTTACTAATACTGATAAAGTGAAGAGGCTTCACTCATACACACGCATACAGATTCTTCATGTAATAGTTGAATTTACCCAGCCATTGTAAAAGTGTGCAATAAAACTTGATGAATGACTGTTGCAAATGAAATGTATGTATTCATTAATCAGATTGCGTTTAATATTGAGTTACCAATCATAAATCAATAGTCTGCTGTGTAATTATTCCAGACAAAAACCTACAACAAATAAAAAACACTGGCATCACTGCCTGATAATCAAATATAACGTTTTTTGTTCTTAAACCACCGGGGTTAAGTCTGTGTGAAGATTATGCTTCAGAGCATTTAGGATGGGACTACTGAGCTCATACATGGAGAGTGGAAATCTAAATGCAGGAGGTTGATGGCTTTTAAAATGACTTGTATTGATATTTGAATTTCGAATAAACTACCCAAACAGTTCAACTGTTACAGAGAGAGTAAAGTAACAAAGCACCACAATTTGTTTAAAAAAAAAAGAAAATACTCTTTTTCTTTTGCTAAGAAAAAATAACAGACCTCAAAAAGTACCTCAGAAGAAAAAGTTCTGTTTTGATATTTGCAAGAACCTGAATTGTAATAGATTATATGAAGTTTACAGTCATGTAAAACAAATCCTTTGGCATTATTCACTGTTAAAGTTGAATAAAGGTTAAACAAAGAACTCAAACACACATTAAAAACATCTCAACTCACCTCTTCCTTCCCCTTACTGACATTCATGCAGCAAATATCATGTGAAAACCTCTTATCAACTGAGCACAAACCTTCCTGTAATCAACATTAGTTATTGACAACCATACATTTTTTTAAATATACAATCATTTTTCGAAACTGTATCATTTGCCTATAAGTCCGAACAATTTAATCCAGAAGACCTTTTTAGTTCTTCAAGTATAAAAATTACCGGACAGCAGTGATGATGTTTCCCCTTTGAATTATTCTTGAGTTAACAACAGTGTTATTAACGTAAACATGAAGAGAGGAGAGCTCAGCGGCCAACACAAGACTCCACACTTTAGAGTCAAACTCAGTGTTTAAAGCTCCTAGCTGAGTGTCCATTAAACAAATAATGACTGTATGTACAATAGACAATAAGAAACTCTCACTGAAAGAACTGAATTAAAAGTAAATGTCTTCTAGTAGATCAGTATCTTAAATGTCATAATTTGCCTTTAGAAAATAGAAAAATGTCCATGCAAAAAATATATACCTACTCTTGTAACACAACATACCAAAAATATATATTATAAACTGTCACAGATAAGCCTACGTGATTCCACAGTTACAGATAAAGAGAGCTGGAGAGCAAAGCTGAACTCGATTTAATAAACCTGCATGGTACCTATCATCAGTTTCCTCTTTGAATAAGTGCACGTTTACTCATGATGAGTATTGCTACCTTTACCCGAGGTGTGCTATCAGAGCTAAGTTTGACAGTTTCAGTGAGCAGGTTGGATTATTGGTACCAGGGGGTCTTGCGCACCCAGCGAAGTGTGCATCCTGAATCTGTGCGGATCTTGATGGAGGCTGCTTCTGCTTCTCTGACCGTCTCCTTCACCGACTGCATCAGATTCTGTGCGTTGTGCACCAACATGTCTGTGGCCTGGACAAGAATACATTTGGAATTGAAGCAGACGGTGATGAAATGACAACAGACAAAATGAAGAAAGGACATCAAGAGGAAGTATTCAGCAGTGGTGCAAAGTAAGTACAATTATTTCTGTACTGTGCTTAGGTACATGTATATAAGTGTTTTCTACCACTTTCTAACCTCTACTATGCATTTATAATCCAGGAATAAAATATATATGGGTCTGAAATTGGCCCCATGCATCATGAGTGCTTTATATTTAGCATTAACAGACTTGGGACAGAGAGAGTGCTGGTATTGAAGTGGCACTCCATATTGTGTGAAATGTATGGAGTTTACCTGCTCTGACTCATCTTCACTAATGTTTGTTCGTCCCAGCATGGTGGCTTTGACAGTAGAGAGGATCTTCAGCTGAGTGCTGATGGTAGGGATTCGTTCACACACCTTTGAAAGGAGAAAAACATGCAAATTAAACGTTTTTATATCTGTCTGTGCATAGATAGATAACTAATGGGCCTACACACAAAGGCGGAGGGGCTTGAATTGTCCACATTCACCTACAAAATGTCACTATAAGAGACACTACCTACCACAAAGAGATGCAAAATAATCACAAGAAAAAGGATCTTAACAACCACAAAGACATGACATCTGTGTCTTGTTCTTGTTTGGGATACGTGGGGCCATGTATGTCGGTTCCCAGGTGCCCATTGTCTTGCAATCCGTCTATGTGTATGAGTGTACTCACCTGCAGCAGGTTGGTTCTGATGCGTCTGTCAGTGCACTGCTTGGCCACTTCCTTAGCCAGTCTCGTCACCTCATCGGACGCCTTGGCGATGTCCTTAGCACACTGAATCAGCGCTCGTTTGTTCCCACTTCCACCACGCACCAGCCGAGACATTTCTGCCATTAGCAGAGCCATCCGCTTGGCTGCACCGATGATGTCGTTACCCTGAAGAGAGGTAGAGGAGTAGGGGGTAGAGGAGGAAGCAGTAAGAACTGTGAGAAATATATAGGAGAGGAGCATGGCTTTGGTTAAATAGTGGGAATGCAAAGGGAACTTTTCAAAATGTTTGTGATTATCATAATGTAGGATACAGAAAATAATAATCCTGGTGCTTTGTAGGAATTCATTTCAACTACAAATGCAAAACAGCCACAATAGTTACAAGAAGAAAGCTGCATGCAGTGTCAGTGCAAGTTACCACGTATATTTTAACCTTAATGAAAGAAGGTTATTGACACATTTGTATCCATAGTGAAGGGAAACAGTGTTGAGGTCCTCACATCACAGCCATTGTGACTAGGTAAGTACATATTAGGTGATGTTCACAGTGTTGTAGCCATCAGTACGCACTACGCACGCTGATACTAAGAAGCAGAAGCAAGTGTTTATACCAGGCAAGCAGGCAGTCTAATGTCAAAACTACATCACCCAGAATTCTTTGGGAAACTGTCATCCTTGGCCTCACAGGTTGGCAAGACATTGAGTGACCATAAGAGATGGACTTGTGAAGCCAGTGGCAAATGTATCCAGGTGGTGCAACAAACAAACTTGCCATTCAAACAATCCGTAACCTTTAGTGCAACCTTAGCGTAGTGTCAGCATAAGTGTGAAAACCATGTCTGAGTGCGATGCATTTCCATGATTCAGTGCTCAGTATTTGCACACTTATCAGCTTCTCCAGTGTTACTTTATCCTGCAAAGCGCGGATGTGTGGATCACTTTTCTGTACGCATGCGTAGATGTGTGTGTGTTGGTGGTCAAACAGCTGTATGGATCCCAGCAGCGCAAAATATTAGGAACCATATAGTGCTGTACAGAGCTTAGTTTCTGCAATGATACAAAATCCAATTGGCTTTTTTATGAGAAAACCAGCATCATGCAAACTTCCTGTGTATCATCTTTGCAGCGCTCTATTTCCAAACACTGCCTGACCCTGTCTGGTTGTGTGTGCACCTATGATGTGCACTCATGTGCATGTGCGTGCGCAGACCTTGCTGGACCACTTGCGCGCCATCTGGTGGAGAGCCTGGGCAGCTGCCAGCATGGGTTGATTGACAGGCTGGTTGGAGGGCATCATCAGCAGTTCTGGCTCATAGTCATCCTCACCATCAGTAAACTCATCTTCATCATAAACCTCTCTCTCCTCTACTGCCTCCTCCTCCACAGGCTGGGTGGAGTGGAGGGGGGTGGGTTGTTGGTTGTGGGTAGAGGATCAATTGGGATGGGAAGGAAAGGTAGGGACACAAAGAAAGGGGGGATGAGGAGGAAAATAAAAGGAGGAATGTGGAGAAAAGGGAGAAAGCCAGGGATGGCAGGAGGGAATGAAGCATGGGAGAAGGAGGCATTTAGTACAGTATGGAGGCACGGAATGGAAGAACAGAGGACAGGATTTACAGGAGGGAGGAGGGGCGAATACAAGCACTGTGGAGAAGGGGGGAGTGGTGGGGTGAAACTGCACGCGCAAGCAAAGATGGGGCAAAACATATGAAAGAGTAGATGGTGTGGGCAGGTAGCAGATGGATGACATGCCTTACTGAGCATTTGCTTAATAAAACAAGATCTCACTGTAGCCCAAACCAGTGCTTTGCATTCTAATGTATCTATGAGGCTAGCAGTGTGCTGGGAATGTGCTTAGTGTGACCCAATGCCACGAAAGGTAAGAGATCCTTTGTGCCCGGTTTCCAAAGACACCTCTGATGCATAGATTATTATGGAAAAACGGTCAACTATAAAGGGGAAAAGAGTGATGAGCTTTACAAAGGCAGCAAGAGGGCGTTATTCCTGAATAATGAATAGTTATTTTTACAGATTCATTGTTACACAGTTCTTCCATGCAAAATACTCGACACACACATACAGGACATACACCAACAGTGATAGGAGAAAGAATACAAAGTCTACTGCAAATACAGTGTTCTTGTTATGACTTGCCTGGATTGTTTCCTCCAAATTACTGTTTTTCCTATATACTTTGTTCATGTAAGTTTTTTACAAGCATGAGCGGATGAGAGCTTCCAGTTATCCCTCTGAAGTTGGAATCGGGTCATTAATCTCCACATTTCAGCATGAAAACTCAAAGTTCCAGGAAAAACTTGATTTCAGGATATTTACAGATTATGAAATGGCACCAAGTGTATTATAGCCAACACAGAAAAAAAGTGAAACCACTTCAGTCATTCCTACTAACATGACACAGGGATATTATGAACCAGCTGGTGTATTTTACCAAGAACTGTATGTAAGAAATTAGACATGTTTGATGGAGTGGATGTGTTAACTTTGATCCATGTTTATGTGAACTGACCTTGCTGGACCACTTGCGGGCCTCGTCGTGCAGCTGCCGGGCGGCCACCATCATGGGCTCGCTGAGCACCTCCCCAACCTTTTGCTCTGGGAACTCCTCGTCCTTCTCCTCCGGAGGCGGGGGCCGAGGGGGGGGCACTTCGCCCTCTGGCAAGGGCGGCTTAGGTGGCGCCTGCTCATCACTCACCTGGGAAAAAATGATATTGATATTTTTGGTTGTCACACACACTGTATGTTGTCGATTAGATGTAGTTTGTGAACAAATGAAAAAGTGACATTTGCAACATGCAGTGGTTGTACCAATGAAGAAGAAAGGTTTACACATAACATCTGGTTAACGTTTCGGGCCTGTTTGAACTCTTATCACATTTAAATGCAGTTGCTATAAGCTCCTTGTCTTTAATGTTTGTCCTAACATTATCTTTTCTACAATACATCTGATTGCTTAAAATGTTTAAATTATTTTCACACTAACCATAATGAGATATAGACCATTTCTTATTTCAAAATGAAAGCCCCTGAGTAACCGGTTAAACATTTAAATTGAAAGAATTTCTCTACTATAGTAAATATTATATAATGTATGTAATTTTCCAGGAAAATATTAGTGAGTATACACTGGGTAACACCCACCCTCCCATTTTCAATTACACCTGAAGGCTCCCCACTCTAATGGGTGTCCTGCTCTAGGACACAGAGCAGCTCCACTGGAGCAGCTGGCAGTTCAAGGTCACTACCAGAGAGGATGAAAAATGCCTTTTTCCCTCTGTTTAAAGGGATAGCTCTAGAGGGGTTATGCGAGTACTTTTCGTAGTCAGCGTATTACCGACAGTAGACTGCGGTCGGCAGGCCCCTTTGGTGTTTTAAAGGGTTAGTTCATATTGTGTTGGAAAGTTATAAGATAAAATAAGATAGAGCTTTATTGTCTCCCTTAGGAGAAATTTGTCTTGGGCATCGAGATAATAAAATAAAAATAAACATTCAGGTCAATCAGTCATAGATACAGAACAGAGATCACATATCACATGGCAAAGAAACAAACAAGAAACATACAGGTACAGCACTTTCCCTATTGCACATATCCCTATTGTACATACATAATCAAATATTGTACTTTTCCCTATTGTATTTATACATAAATCAAATATTGCACTTTTCCCTATTTTATTTATACATAAATCAAATATTGCACCTTCCCTACTGTATTCATTCACAAATCAATATTGCACTTTCCCTATTGTGTCCATACCTATTTAGTATTTACACATAATGCACTTTCCCTATGACACTTTATGTGTCATTTAAGGTTTACTGTGCAGGAAAGGAAATGTGTGTGTTTGAATGTGCTTACATGGAGCTGGTCCAGGTCAGGTGGGGGCGGAGGGAAGTCGGGCTCCTGAGGTTGGAAGGCTTCTCTAACTTTTCCGACTGCAGCCAGGATCCTCAGACAAGAGTCCAAATAGGCCTTTTGCAGAGCTGTGGAGGAACAGGTGCAGCATAGTGAATAAGCCTGAAATACAGTATCTTGAACATGTGTTTGCATAGTGCACGGCTGTACCTTTATCTTGTATGTTCCCAGCCACGGCTTTAGCATCCATCACCATGGGAGAGATGGTGTGTGAGAGGATGTCTGATGCGTTTTTCACCGTGTCTCTGAACCGCGGATCCTCAGAGTTTTCCACTTCCCTCTTAGCCACCAACAGGACCCGATTGGCTCGTCTTGCTATGCTTGTTGCCCCGGCAACAAGCATTTGGGGCTGAACATTCGCCATGGCAACTCGGCACTTGTCGATGTCTTTCTTTATAGCCTCCTCAGAAGCATCCAACAGAGATTTGGTGTCGATGGCCTCGTCAACCAGACCTGAGGGCACGGAAACACCCAAGTTATATTTGTTTTACTGTTTTAAGGTATTATTATTTTATTTTTTTTGTGAAGAAATTTGAGATGCTGTTCTTTGAAAAATGCTATACAAATAAACCTTATTTAATACTTGCCACTTACTTACTTTGGAATCAACACTTTTTATTATTTAAATAACACAAGAAATGTTAAGAAAATCCTCACCAGTGAGTTTCTCTACATTGTCAATCCACTGATTCTTCATGGTGTCAAAGTGCTCGTATGCGGCTTTATTCCCAGGATTTTTCAACAAGATCACAGCAGCCGTTGTCACCTGGACATCAACAAACATGTCAGACAGTGTAGGAAAGACACTGAACATGGTTTGCCCAGTGTTTGCAATCGTGCATATCAGTGACAGAAAAAACAAAAATAGCACCTGTGGTGTGAGATCCCTGGCATGTTTCACAGCAGCATGTATCCCCTCTACTGTACTCTTATTGGCTGATCCCACGGCAGCAGCCTTCTCTGCGGTCGCCCCCAGACGGCCTGCATGGGCCTCAAAGTTCCCTGCACGCTCTTCAAAAACCTACAACAAACATTCATATTGCTTTAGAATTCTCTAACCATAATCTTTCTTTGGATTTGTATTCTTTACACACCTAACAGCACAGATTTTCTAACGCTACAGACCTCCTCTCTGTTAGGGGCCTCAGGGGGAGCGGTTGCTGCCACAGCCAGCAGTTTGATAGGGGTGGTGGTGTCACTGAAAACGTCCGATACCTCCTGGGTCATCACCTCCTGCATGTGCCGCCTCAGGTCCTAGTAGAAGCAAAGTGTTAAATCCGTCCTCTAGGTGGAGCTCTGAGCCAATACTTTGAGCACAGAACATCCTTGCATCATCGTGTATACACTACTCCATGTTTCTATGGATGCAGCATTCAATGTAAATATTCTATATTTCTTCTACATCATTTAACTCACAATTCCCGTATTTTGTATATTTAGTAACTTTACATTTGTACATTCATTTTCTAAATAACTTCTGTGGGTTTGAGCACTGATACTCTGTGGTAGTAAATGTGTGTGTTTGTGGAACCGTTGAGCTACCTTGAGGCTGTCCTGCAGTTGTGCGGCAGTAGCTCGTGCATGCGGAGCCTCAGCCTCGCCCCTGCTAGCCATGTCTGCCAAATTTGTCATTAGACCTTCTGTTCTGTCGCAGCGTCCAATCATATCCTGCCGGTACGGGCCTATCAAGCCTCCTGCCAGCCTCTTTCCTTCACCCACCATCCCTCTGATCGCTGCCTGACCTGGGGAGGGACACAGGACACAAGTCATTCTCACATCACATCTGGATACACTCCAGTGTCTTTAATACAAATCATTACACATCCTTATATAGACATGAACCATCTCTGAATGGAAGCACAGTGTTTTCGTAAATGTTGTTAACATGGTCTCATAAATTCTAAAAATACAAGGGGTGAGAAATGACTTCTGTGTATTAGACAAGTTGTCATAGTTTCTAGGAATGTGATGTGATTAATATCTATAGTGTTATAGTGGTAATATCCTCTAAGCAAGCATATAGTGGGCGGGTACCTGTGTTCCACTGTAGTATCTCACACTCTGCTCCCATAGGGAAGCATGGGAGGAAATAGGAAACAAGCAAATGAAGAAACAGGGACACAGCAACAGGCATCAAACAAAAATGTTAAAAGCAACACAATTCTTCCTAAATGACTAAATAAGTTAGTCATTCAGTGACTCACTGCGGGCATTTAAGGAAATGACATCAATCACCAACACAGTCATTTCTGTACCACATTTAGAAATGTTTTAAAATGGCTGCTGAATGATGAAAACGTGAGAATGTATGTCCTCCTCATGGACCTTAAACACTTCACATCTTTCATGATCCCATAACTGTTCAGAGTCCTGGGAGCTGACCACTTTCACACACTTTCCATCATCCACACAGGCTGACAAAAGGCATGGAAGGTCGGAGCGTTTATTTTTGAACTACTAAATCAGCCCTCCCTAGAGCCGTCATCCAACCCCACTCACCTACTCCTCTGTCTTCCACTCCGGGGTTGCTCACCCAGCGGAGGGCCTGCTCCATCTTGCCCTCCAGGGTGACATCAGGTTTGGCCGGTCTCATGTTGGCCACAGCACGGTTGGTTTTGGACTGCAAGTTCAGCAGCGCCGCTCCGATCTGCTTTGCCAATGCACGGGCCTCTGGGCTGTCCCCTTTACCCCTGAGAGAGTAACAGATAGAGACGATTAAAGGGAAAACCTACATTTGTAAAAGCCATGTGGTACAGAAATACATCGGGGAGACACCACAGGGTATGACACTGTTTTTTACAGCTCAAAACAGTTTGGGCTCTTTGGCTTTAATAAGTATTTTTTATGACAAGCAGAAAGAAACTCACCCATGGTCCGCAATATTTATTATGCTGTTCACCTGTAGTGTCTCCCCTTAAATACAGACTTCAAACCTGACAAATGTCGCACCATACCCCTGTTTTACACCGCCTTAAAGGAAAATACTGTCAAAGGTTGATGCCACCTTTTGTCAACATACATTTTCTATTAGTGTAACTAGAAATGATGATAAAATGTTCATACAGATTCTGATCTAGGTCTATATTTCTGCTACAACAGCTCCAAGTAATTTATTGTGAATGTTTCATTAATGACAGATCTAAGGCCAGTTTTACAGTTTATTAGTCAGCGTACTAGTGGATCCACATCTATCTCCTTTGAGAGTCAAGATCCATAGCTGTTGTGTTGATCTCGGTAACAGCTGGCTCATTTAATTTGCTTGTCATGTTTATCTCAGTTTTCCTTGTATGGTCAATACTAGCAGCCAGTGGATCTGGAGTACAGAAAATACATTTGTAATGGTGACTCATCCCGCTGTGAGGGAACTAACTTACGATTAACGGTTAAAAACCAAATGACCTGGCCATCAGACTGCATTTGAATTGTATTTCGAATAGGAAATTATGTGGCACAACCTTAAATTGAGTTGTATTTTCCTTGTTTTGACCCCGATACTGTAACTAACCCTCCACCAAAATACCAAAGACCCATCTGTCCCGCAACATATTCAAACAGAAACCTTAATGTAGGACTGATGCCTATGGTCGACAGGCAACAACAGATTTTCCAGGCAGGTAGAATATGCCATCTATTGATGACATGACGTTGCTGTTTAAACCTAGAAAAACAGGGTCTAAAAATTACATAGAGTCACAACACATCATTGGTCGTGCATGTGTCAGAAGAAGGAAATCGTACTGTCTGCGTAGCTCCACCAGTCTGGCGGTGAGGCCTGCGATCTCGCTGATGGAGCGCAGGATGTCGTCCCTCTCTTTGGGGTCTTCACAGAGATCGGCGATGCGTTTGGCTTCTGCGAGTAGCGCTCTGATTTTCTCCTCCCCCTCAGGGCCGCCATTAGGATCAGCCAGCCAGGCCTAAAAAGGTAAATATATGGCTTAGTTCTAATCTGATGGAAATTGAAACATAAATCTGTAACTTCAAGGCTGGGAAAGGTTTGCCTAACATTGTATATGTAGCCTTTAGCTGACTCACACTAGCTTACAACCTTAAATTATTTACAGAAATGTCATACAAGCTAAGGATTAACAGGTATTGATGATATTGACACTGAATTTTGAGGGGGAAAAAAAGGAAATATGGATACCAAAATGATAATATACATATGATACAGATGTGTTGGGAGATTATTTATCAGGTGATATGGTTGCCTTTTTCACTATCCATTAGGGTGAGTGTTCTTTTTGTGCACAGTTGTGGTTACAGACTTTTTCTCCACCTTCATGCACTCACATTATTTTGTAATACATTTGTCAACAAAAGAGACGAAATGTACAATAAACAAAGTTAAAGGTAAATTTAAGTGAAGATATTGTGTAATGAAAAACTGATATTGGGACAGCCCTAAATCAAATAGAACAAATGGGACAGAAAAAGTCTTAATAGGATACAGGGAGGAGGGAGGGATTGCATGGATTACTGTGCCGTTGCTGTTTAATCTGACCTGTGCAGCATCCAGCCTCCTGGCTATGGACTGCTTGGCATTGATTAGAGCCTCCAGCCTACGAGCAGCATTGTCCACTTTGCCGAATAACAAGTCCAAGCCCTGCGAGCACTGGCCTGCACGCTGCACACACCCCGGGGTCGGGCCCTGTCCTCTGTCATAAAGGAAAAACACACAAGTTGCAAAATGACATGAAGACAAGGAAATAAATATAACAGTTTAATTGACAGTCCCTTTTAATGACACACTACCTGGCTCGGAGATCTGCAACCTGGTCACTCATTTGTCCCAGAGCCTTACTGGTTGCCAGTATATCTTTCCTCTCCTTTCCGGCACAAAGCTCTCCCACCTTGCCAGCTTCATCCAGAATCACACGCAGGGCGACCTCACCGGGGTCTCCTGGGGACAACGACACACCACAGGATGGATCACATTGTTGAAAAACATAAAATATATTACGTTTTGTAGCAAAGAGCAGAAAAGGTCCCGCTACCTGGTTGTCCATGGGGGTCTTTGAGCCACCCTTTAGCTTGTGCCATCTTTGACTCAATCAAAGCCAAATATCTCTTCAAAGCCTCCATATCCTGAGGGGAGAGAGGAAAGTAGCTCTGTCAAAACATACCAAGACACAGCTTCACATTACGGGATACTGTAAATAAAGTGTTCCGAGGAATAACTTTGGACGTTTTTATTTGTACATTTTGTATCAATAATCGTGCTAAAAATAAATAATAATTTAATGTATCTACTGTGTCTAATTGTGGGCTGTCTACCTGGCAATCCAAAAAACTCAAATGATCTTTAAGCAGTACAAAATAAACTATCTATCTTGAATAATTAGGGTCAATAATTTGCACTCATGCTTATTGGTTCCAGTCATTTGATTGGCCTAATACATCGTGACATTTGATTGGCTAAATACACCAATTTAAAGGAGATATTTAAGCGAGGCTAACCATCTCATAGCTAACCACAAAATATTAGGTAAAGAGAAAAAAATCTGTTTTCGAACTCAGAGGGGACGGAACCGCTTAAGTGGAAATGTTCAATACACCTCATCTATTACGGATATGTCTGGACACCAAGCAGCTTATTCTATAATTCATGACCTGAGTGGAGGAAGAGTCCTAGTGAGCCTGCTGTTACCGAACACACTGACAGTAAGTGCTAATCACAACTCATACACAGGGTATGTCAACAGCAAACACACACACAAGCACACAAACAGACAGATCATTGTCTGAAAGCTGTGTGCAGAGAAACATGCAGGGTTACAGGTTAGACTAGGGAAACAAATCTCAACTCTATCAGTAAATGATCTTGTGGCACAATGTCTAACTCATGTGCCAAAAATAAACATTTCAGAGAGACTTAATCTGCATTTTATGTACTACTGACAGCTCTACCACACAGTTACACAAACATAAGCAGCACAAGAAGGAAAACAACATGACTAAAAACAGGTTTAATTTCTAAAGCAGTTCTTCTTAAAAAGCATATTTGCTTATAATTGTCATCTGTTTCAAGCCATTTGACTCAAATGGACAATTAAAGACAAACAGATGCACAAAGGGACAATATAACGGTCAGTGGATTAAAACACATGACACACTTATTGTTCAATCCAAGCATGACAGATACATAGTTAAGCATAAGGAAATACTTCCTCCACTCTCTCACAGACAAACATGCATGCTGGAAACTGCAGAGCTGGAGAGAAACAGGCTTACCTTCTACAGGGAGGAAAAGAATGGAGGAGAAAGGTAAAGAAAGAAAAGAAAAAGAAAAACCAAGAGTTATACTAACGAGCCAAAAGAAAAAGTGGAGACAGAAAGTAAAGAGTGATTCTTTGTTTAGTCTGCAGAACAGAGGGATGTGTGGATAGAGTGTGTTGCTATGTGTGTGCAAACAGGCGCTCAAAAGCAAAAGTGATTTTCTGATTCAGGTTTGGGAGGATTTTTAGTATGTTTTTGGGGTTAGGGGTATACAATTAAGAACTTCTGATTTGTGCAAACCAGGTTGTACCTTATTGGCCCAGGCGTCTTCATCCCATGTAGTGAGCTGTAAGACTCTTATGATCTCGTGGATTTCAGCGCTCATCTTTTCAAAGGTAAATCTCCGGTTCATCTCTGCCTCTTCAACACCGGCACCGCGACTGGTCTTAGTTGATACAAAAATCTTAATAGCTGAAGACAGAAACATTTATGTATTTGTCATTACATATGACACCAGAAATGTCAAAATATTATACAAAAAGAACACTACCATCAGAAAATGTAACATTGTTTATAATAATTGAAATACTTTACAGCTGAATTCATCCTTTGTCGTTAAAGAGGTTTAACATGCGACTGGCAAATTATCTGCAGTTATATTTAAACCACTGAATAAGGCAGTTTCAGGTTTTAATGTGAAAATGTTACATTTGACCCCTTGTCTGCTTCAACAAAAACATTTCACAATTTTGGATCAATTAAAGTATATATTATCTTTATCTTAAAGTTATAGAGTGGTTTGTGATCTTGCAAGACAAAGCTACACAAAGCCAAACTTTCTGACTTTACAGCCACAGAATAAGGGAGTTTTTGAATAAACATTTGAAAGAGTGTTTCTCTCCTCTGCTGGTGCAGTATACAAAGCAGCTAGTGGGCGATGTAGTCTGTCCCCAGCAACTAAAGACTGTAATTATCAGCGTTGCTATAACAACAGTTTCATGCTCAGTGAACCTTGCTGTCGTTTACACACACACACACACACACACACACACACACACACACACACACACACACACACACACACACACACACACACACACACACACACACACACACACACACACACACACACACACACACACACACACACACACACCTGATATTAGAACCGGCAGCAGCTCTTTGACAGTGCCCATGGAGTTGACGAGCATCTGTCTGTGTTCTTGGTGCGTCAGCTCCTGCTGCCTCTCCTCAATCATCTTTGACATTTTGGTCATCCCTGTGGAAAAATAAAATGTGGATTTATTGTCCGGTGAACATCAGAGGTAAATCAAACCAACAAGAAGGTAGAAAGCAGCAAGAGGTCGTGACCTTGGGTTTGTTAGCGTTAGCATCACAGTTTGACCAACATCCCAACAATCAGACTCTGAGGGCATTCCGCAGGTTATTCACCCCCTGAGTAGCTCTACCACGTCTAAACAGATCGTTACTTCACAAACGACTGACCTCGCACATTGACAGCATCAATCAAGTGTGGGAAAACCTCGGCATCAGATTGCCTCCAGCTCATCTGGATCCACTCTCATCTCAATCTCATCCACAGTGCTTTGACAACACAATTGACCTTTTACCTCTGATGATAAATAGCCTGTTTATATCTCCTGCCAATGAAAAGATTTTTAATTATGGCATCTTAGTTAATTTAGTTTTTCATCATGAGGGATTGATCTTTAACCAACAGAATAAAATAATACAAAGGTTAATTGTGCTATGAATTGACAAAAGATTGGGTCCAAATCCTGTATTGATTTGTCTTTCTAACAATCACAAACCAATAGAAAAATACTCCAAACATTAAGCAGTTTTCATTTTATAAATGCCAATATACTCGTGATTTTCATACATGACTGAAAACTAAATGGGATTTACAGCGCAACCTATTTTTCACCGTTGCTTATACTCATTTTTTAATGTCCAGTAATAATCTTGATTATTCTTTTGTTGATTAAAAATGCCTACAATGTTTATCCCCAAACACATTTTTGGATAGTTGCTCTGTGATTCTCAGTTTTAGTGATACCACATGAAACTTCACCCATTTGAGACATTTTTATAGTAGTCCATCTGAGTAGCAGCTTGAAGGCAGTTCTTTATTAAGAAAAAAAATTAAGCTCCTGCTGACCTGGCCCCAGGTTCTTGGTGTAAGTGATGAGGTCCTCCATGGTCTCCACCACCTCAGCTACTGTCAGATACTCTAGGATCCCTTTACACACCCGAATGATCTTACGCACCTAAGACACAAAACAACACGCATAATCAAAGCAGATCATGTATTCAGGCGTAAACAGGGCCTGATAATGATGATAAGATACAAACTTCTTTATAATATTAAGGACACATTTCTGTGTGTGCATCAGTTTTTTTTTTAGACATCTTAGTTTTCCTGTTCTTTGTGTGGTCTCTTTGTATGTTGTGTGTGTGTTCAGTCTTATGATGTACGTCTTGTGACTGTGTGAAGTTGCTCTTTTAAAAATGAGGCTAGTGATGAGCCATGGCGAGAATAATCACGTGCCCAATGTGATTCCACTTAAAACACACAGACACACACACAAATACACACCATACAGGCTGGTACATATCCATATACTCACACACAAAGAACCAGACACACACACAAACACACGTCCTGAGTTATGACAGAGGAAAGTAATTTGATCTCAGTGATTAGATCTTGCTGCATTTTAGACTCCATTACTATCTTGCTCTGAGCTGAGTTCCTCCTTCCTCTGTGCAGCTATATAAAGCTTTATTTCCCTGAAAGTAAGAGTGATTCCAGGTGGCACGCATGAGTTTAAACACACACACACACACACACACACACACACACACACACACACACACACACACACACACACACACACACACACACACACACACACACACACACACACACACACACACACACACACACACACACACACACACACACACACACACACACACACACACACACACACACACACACACACACACACACACACACACACACACACACACACACACACACACACACACACACACACACACACACACACACACACACACACACACACACACCTCTGCTTCATCAAAGGTAAGGAGCAGGTCTGACGTCCCGGACAGGATCCCTCTGGATCCATCGATCAGGTAATCTCGAGCGGGCACAGAATAGGGATCGGCCTTTAGCATCTGAGCCGCCTGGACCAGCTTAGAGCTCGAGTTCTCCACCCTGAAAATACACAGGCCGGCTTAAGACACTTACCAAACGTAGGAATTTATCGCCTTGTAAATCAAAAAGATCAGATCTCATGTCTAGCAAAGAAAACCATCTGCCACTCCTCAGAAGCTGCCCTCCTTGTAACAAGAGATGGTTAACAAGGTGCACATATAGACAAGTGCAACGAGTTAAAAGAGATTTTTCTATTTATTAATGCATTTTAAATGTTGTGTCAGCCATGTAAATAGCAATGACAAAGAGTTGATGTCCTGCAATCCAATCTGGGATTCAGGGTGTAGTGTGTTTCCAATAATCTAACGTATTTTTATTGCCAGTAGTAAAATGATAGTAAAATGCTTAACATTTCGGGCTTTCAGTTCTTATTTGATAAGCTATTCCTTAGAGATCAATGATTATCTTAACCTGAGGATGGATTTTAAGAGCACTTGCACAAAGCCCTCCTCTTTCTAACCCCCATTGGTCACGGTATCGATGGCTGCTGGTTCATCTATATTTAGTCTGGTTCACATTCCCACACGCCTCTTTCTAAGCCCCGTGAGTGAAATGTATGGTGTAGTGTCCCCGTGTATGTACGAATGGGCCTGAGAGACCAGTGTGTGGACCTGCTGGAGGTCTGGAAGCTTTTTATTTTTCACATATGAAAACTGAGCAATAATAAAAAAGGAAAAACGAAACGTAGGTCTACAAATTAAAGATATCAAACAAACAGAAAAAAACATGAACATACACAAAACTGCAACACATACTGCAAGCCAGATGTCTGGGTCGGAGTATTGCTGAGTAGAAGCTCTCCACTGGCACACTGAGTTCATGTCAGCTCTTTGGATGCAAGCTGGAAAACAACAAACAGCCTCTCAGCGGCCGGGATGCAGGGAGTCCGGCCTCGGCTTTAGAAGGGGCTCTTTGTTGCAGCTGGGAACACAGCCACGTTTCCTGACATTAAATCTTCTGGAATCCTCTTTTTAATAACTTCTCTATCTACTGAGATAAAGTGGATAATTGTTTATGATTTGGTCACTGGGTATTTCTGTGACTGTGAGTGAGGGGGAGGCATATCAAGAAACAAGTTGTTTTCTGGCACAGTGCTTTAGAGACACACTTACTTGATGAAAGCAGGAGGCATGTCTCTCTTCATCACCTGGTCCTCGGTGGTTTGAACCGTCTCCTTCCCCACCTGCAACACACACACAGATGGACCGTTTATTTTATTATCATTAGCTGCAGAGAGAGAGAGGAAATACTATTTAAGTGAGTGCTATTAATAGTCCGTGGGGTGAACGAGTGTGTATCAATCCACACGTATTTCAACCATGTGTGAATGTCATTTCTCTCAAGGTTCGAGGTGAGGCAGGCCGGGCTCAGGTTGGCTCCGGGTTCTGTTATTCAGCGTGAGGGCGCATCAGGGGAAATACTTTTTATGCAGCTCGACTGGAAGTCATCAGTACCACATAAACAATACGAAAGATGTTTGCTAGGAGGGTAATAACTTCCACAATAAATCAGGCACGAATGATATCTGAGACCTGGTAAATGTAAATAAGCTCTCTCTTTTAAACTGAAGTAATTGAACTTGAGCGTCCTCGCTGTGAGTATTGATTTTTCTATTAGAGTTCCTTGAATCTTTCCTTTCGGTCAATGCCGAACAGGGTTTTCTTCCTGAGAAAGTTTCAAACTAAAATGTTGACACAAATGTATTGAAACACATTGGGTTCCTCGACTACTTTTTTTCTGTGGATTTAGTTGTATACTCCGACAGTACTTTGTAAGTAAAACAATGCTTTGAGTCTGTTTTTTTTGTTGCAGTTAAACATTTCAGTGTCGCTGACAAAAAAAGACCAACTTCTCATGTTAAAGTAAAAGTAAGGCATGAGTATTTCTCCTCCATATTATATTTATTGTTTGCCTGTTTTGTCATAGAAATGGCACAACGCATCCATCTGTCCATACATCCATACATCCCCACACACAGTACTCTTTTCATCTGCAGATGTTCACATGGTGATGTAGTTGTCTGTCCGAAAAACCAAATGTCTCTAAAACACAGGCTCTCAAACACAAAATACAACCTACACACTCACAAGCATACGCCCGCACACACACTTGAGATGCAATTACAGTGAGATGATGACATCGGCCTATTGCTGCTGCGTCGATGAAAGCCAGTTAATAGACTTTCTGGCTCCAGAGACTGAGGAGGCAGCCATCATGCAGCACAACACAGATTCACCTTCACAACACTGCACCTTTTCGCCTTTGTGTAATTAATGTAGGCAACACATAAAACTCTTACTTTAAAAGGACCAAACTCTGACTTTTAAGCAGGAACTTAAACCAAACACCAGAAAACCTTTACCGTAATCTATATTTCTATATCAAAGTAAAGTGAAGATACAGCAATGGCAGTGCTTAAATAATTTCCTTTTAACCAATATGAATTAAAATTATACGATTGCATTCTACTCTTTTCACCCTCACAATATTTACAAATACATTTAGATTTATTTCTGTGGGATCCTTTATGTCTGGCAATGATGTCTGAATGAATGTTCACAAACAAAATAAGATTACAGTGATTGCAGCCGGGTGAATTTCCTTGTATAATAAACGCTGTGAGCTCCCGACTCTAAACAGAGAGGAATGCAGCTCTATAAGAAGATCTGCTGAAACCCTCCGGACTCGCAGTCACATCAGGTGACGGCACAAAGTGCTGTGTGAGTTTCCTGTAAACAGCAAAGCCTGAATCAATAATACATATTTAATGAGAAGTTAAGTGTTTTTCTGTACAGACTGTAAGTGTGA
Source organism: Notothenia rossii (assembly GCF_949606895.1). Lineage (NCBI taxonomy): Eukaryota > Metazoa > Chordata > Actinopteri > Perciformes > Nototheniidae > Notothenia > Notothenia rossii. Next base: position 72,411,273 of record NC_136909.1, read on the forward strand.
TGTATGTGTGAGTGTATACATCATGAAAGCTGTGAATGCCTCAGCAGACAGCTGTCAATCAAAGCTAACACAATCGGTTAGCCCATCAGAGACCCTCAGGCATCAGCTCTAATGAAGATTCAGCTTTCATACTCTCTTTCTAATACATTATAATTGGAATAACAGTCCAGTCCGATACAAGACACAAGTTAACACAATAGTAAGCAAAGAGGAACACACCCCAAATAAAGAAAATCAAGTAAAGCTTTTAGGAATTTTCTAAATAATTAATGATTTCAAATGTTGACTGTGAAGTATTAGATTATAACGTTTTTTAATGACTTTTGGGAGAAGAAAAAATTACTGCCTTGCAGTGTTAAGGAATCGAAAAAAAGTAAAATATTGACATAATGTAAGACATTGTTAGCCTAATAACATTGACATTTGCAATAAATGGGTTTAATTGCGATAAATATCCAGATATACTCAGTTCTGCGCTTTTGCTTCTTTCAATAAGGGAGTGAATACATCACTCTATTTAGCTTTTTGTTTGTCTTCACCAACTCGGGTCGTAAAACACAAGGAACATTCTGTCAAAAAAAGAAAAAACGTTGTCATAACTAAACATTTCAGAATTTGATAACAAAATTAAAATGGATACCATTCTGCTAAAAGCCAGAAGTAGATCTAAGATGGACTGAGAAGCTGATGGCCAGAAACTGAAGAGCCATCGCCGGTCTGCCAATGAGCAACAAGAGATGGCTCATATTTACATGGCAGAGCAAGACGAGGACAGTTAGTGTGTGGGGTGTGTGTGTGTGTGTCTGTGTACAGTATGTGTGTGTATCGAGGGGGGGGGGGGGGGGGGGGGGGGGGGGCTATGATGCTAGCAGAGTCTGGTCTGAAGATGACAGAGACACTTTCCCTCCCTCACAGGGTGCCGGTGTCTGACTAAAAGTGTCTTGTTCTCCTCGTCTTGCTCCCCTCCTCTTCTTTCCTCATTCTGCATCACACCGTGCAACAGTTTCAGTCAACAATCTTCCTCCTCGCATCTCTGCCTTTCTTTCTCTCTCCAGTGTGTGGTTACTTCACTCAACGGTAAATCTATTTATTACTTACTCCCCCTCCCCCAGACATACTCAGGATCTATGTTGACTCCTTCAGGAGCAGATAGTTCCCAAACACTGAGGCAGCGCTCTGTCATTAGCACAACTTTGGCAAGTTTACGCTTTAAACCAAACGCACCAGCCGCATCCTTCAGATCTGAAGTTCAAGCAGTGTCAAAACCCACCACAACCTCTGACAGATTGAGACTGACACCATCTTATGTGTGTGTCTAAGTGTCTCCGTGACCTAGATTTGAAGTACCCCCCATAGCTAGCCCACCCTGGACGCGGTTAACGGTGTAATTGTATCAGTGTGTGCATTGGGACTCTTGTGATGCTGGCATGTTGCTGCTGTATACAGTGTTATATCTTAGCCCAAACTGCGCAAGTGTAGAAATGAATCATCTTTCTAAAATAAAGCATGTGCTCATTTGTGTGTATGAGCTTTAGGTGCCTTTTACATCCAATTAAGTTGATCTACCCAGCAACCAACCGGTGCTGATTTTACAAGCTCTGATCTCAAGCACCTTTTGTGCTCCCTTTCAACACTTTCTTGTCACCCACTTTGTAACTCTCACTACTTTATCAGTGGACTTCACAACTACTTATGATCTCCTCTGTATGTAGGCGTTTAGCTGTGCTCTTATTTAGAGTGTTAATGGCAACTGTATTTGCAAGAAAAATAAGAAATCTGAGGAGAGTTATAAGCATTGTTTTACTTTAAAGCATTTTACTTTTCCTTTATCTGGTATCCCTCAATTTTCTCCTCTGTCTGACACCATTGAGTGTCACTGTGTCCTCAACCCTTTTCTCTCCCTGTAGCGTTGCATCTTCATCATATGAGACCCGCCGAAGTGCCTTAGGGTGCTTTTAGCCTCCTTCTGCTCACTGTCCAAAAGGATCAGCTGAATGGAAAGGGGATGGAAAGAGAGAGATGGAGAGGTGTGCCCAGCAGCAAAGGGATGTCAAGGACCGGATGGTATCGGTAAAAGGGAGATTTTCTAAACCAAACCCAATAGCCCTTTTCATTATCAGTTAATGAGATATTTATCGACTTGATCTTGATTGTCCTTGGAAAGGGAAGCAGAAGCATTCTAAACTTTGTCCAGACAGCTATACAATAAAAGAGGCCTTATTCCCTGTACAATTTAACAAAGAAAAAAATGTGAAATGTACTTTATTGCCGTGATAAGTGCGACCTACCCAATGTGAATTTGCATAATCAAAATGTTTTCTCACTGCAAAAACCCTCTAAGGTACACGTTCACTGGCTGAATATTATATATATACACAACAGCTACAACTACATATTTTTTAACAAGTCAGCGAGCGGTTTAGTCCTTTCCCAACAAGAAATCATGTTTCCCCTGTTAATACGATTTCAAACTTTTCCCCCAAAAAGTAGCCAACAGAGGGGGGCAGTACGAGAGGGGTCACACTAAGGTGATTCAGAACAATAAACACTTACATATAGGTGAGAGAAAGAGACATCCGTCCTGATGCTCAACAAAGAAGTATAAAGCTTAAAAAAAGGAGTGTATACAAATCTTTAGTCTGACACACAACCTGCATTAACAGTTTTCCTGAGAGGTCTGCTCCATCAACTGTGGTCTCCTACGTACATTTAAAATCCGAATGACATGAAACCAGCTTATTTTCCTGATAATTGAGGCGTAAACGGGAGAGTGTTTCCTTCTGTATGTGGCCGATTTCTTCTAAGTGATTAAGGCCTGGTTGCCCCTGCATCAATAACAATGACCCGGATCGGCATTAATGATGTGGCCCGTACTGATTTTTCCAGTCAGAGCATGCCGAAGAGACATCCTCTGACCTAAGCTTGACTCTTTCTTTACAAAATTACAAATTAGATTCAAGGAGAACGAAAAATAAACCAGACAGAGGAGGTGAAATGGGTAAAGCAGAGGGGTCAAGGTTGGGTTGGGAGAGAACCGGGAGTGAAGGAGTTCATATGAAAGGGGGATGGGAGTCTGATAAATGACCCCAGTGAATATATATTATTTATGAGTTTCACAATGGGCTGAGGTTCTTAACTGCATTGTTCTATAACTTCAAATTCTGCTATAATCTAACTCGGTTTAATGGAGTCCATGGCACAAGTGACATTTCCCTCTCTTCTGATTACCTGTGTGTGTGTGTGTGTGTGTGTGTGTGTGTGTGTGTGTGTGTGTGTGTGTGTGTGTGTGTGTGTGTGTGTGTGTGTGTGTGTGTGTGAGAGAGAGAGAGAGAGAGAGAGAGAGAGAGAGAGAGAGAGAGAGAGAGAGAGAGAAACAGCATCCTGTTAATTCAATCAGAACTCGTTCCTTCCCCACAAACTTCATTGAGCTCATCTGATTACCACTATGGACAGAGTTTGACATTATTGTTTGTGTCTCTGTCAGACACGCACACAAAAACTACTGCAGGAGCTCGTGAAACACGCACGAGCGTCAGCTGGCTGTGTGTTGTGATAGTTTTATATCACTTTGATGGCGAGCAAAGATCAAGATGGGATTGCAATAAATCTGTGAAAGCCATATAAACGTACTGATCCATGTGCAGTGCAAGGTAGTTTGATGACCTATAGGGCTTATTTATAATTGATTAAATAAAAGCCTAAGTCACAGTTGGTGTCCACATATGTAGATTTCGAACTTTGGATTATAAATGCCACTGGATGCACACACTTTTTGGACTGAAGCTTTCAGTGAATTGACGCCCTGGTTCCAGCTCGGGACTCACCCGTACAAGGTTGCTGACCGCCGCCTGCACCGCGGCCACCGGCACTGTCAGATCCGGGATGGCTTTACCGTCCACCTCCCCCTCCTCGTGCATGATGACCAGGTGGGAGATCTGCTGGGCCACCGGCTCCAGAATACTCTCAATGGTCTTGGTGTGAAACACCGGCATCGTGAACGACTTTACCGCAGCCCCGACAGAAGAAAGGCGGCTGGTGGTTCCAGCACTGAATATCCCCCTCTCTCCTCTCCTCTCCTCTCCTCTCCTTCCCTCTCCTCTCCTCACCGACACCGACAGGAGGACAAATCCCGAGTTCTCAGTCCAGCGTCTCTCCTCCCAGGGTGCACCGTCTCCTCTGGTGAGCACCTCGAATAAGGCTGGACTCAGACGGTCGGTGTCCTCCTGTGGGAGCGACCCAAATCGTGACAGAAGGAATCACCGCACTTCGCCCAATCACAGTCAAGGAATACAGCTGCCAAGCGGGTTGGTGCGCACTGACGCTTTCCCTGCACGCACACGCACGCATACACATTAAACACAGACACAGCAAGTGAAAGCGCTTCCCAAATTACGTCATGCATGCCAGTGGCCCCAAAAAGGAAATTGTTGGGGGTAAGTTGATGGGAAAAGACTGTGATTCCAAGAGGTGTTAGGAGGCTACAACAGGACACGGTTGTAAACCTGATCCGTGTTTGGAGGGTGCTTCGAAGCTCAGCTCCACATGCATGATAGACCTACACTGGAGGTGAGATCAGGTGGTGCAGCATGATGTTCAAGATAACTGGTGGAGAGTGAAGCTGCAAAGTTTCACCTGACATACGATCTGTGTTCATTAAAAGGTGGGTCAGGAGTTCATGTCTCCAGGCCTAAATGTCCAGGTCTAAATAAAGACCAAGGATTCAACTTGCTGCTGCTGCTGAGAGCGTGTCCAGCAGAAGGATTCTCACAGATCCTGCTCCTCACCTACACTGCTACACCTACTTCCTCACTTTGACACAGAGGAACTTTGATGAACAGCTGTCCTACTGGTTTAACACCCACCTGACAGGTTGCACATGACATCGTGTTGCATTAAAGAGAAATAATCAGATCTAACAATAAGTTATGGGTGTTTGTGTTTTTCTCTGCTACCCCAGATTTGAATATGTGCTTGATTTGAAACTTGAGACCCCCCCTTGCAGTAAAAAAGAGTGGTATTGTTTACTTCTAAGACCCTGTGTCCATTGCAAAGTACCCTAATTTGGGTGTAGCCAAGCGGCGGCTATCCAAACCAGGGAGACTGGACACTCTTGTCCGCCTTGTCAGAAAATATCCTGTTATTCCTCTCCTTTTCATTCTGCCTGTCTCCTCTCCTCTTGTTTAGTTTGGTGTTATTTAATTTCATCTACTCCCTTTTATCCTTTGTCTCCACTTCCACCTGGGCTCTCCTGTCCTCTCCTTTCCTTTTCTGTCCTTTTATTATCCTCTCTCTATCTTTTTTTCTCAACCTGTCCCCTCTCCTCTCCTTTCGTCTCCTCTCTTCTCATCCCTCCTCTCCTCGTCCTAAGGAATTGTCCTTAAAGAGGAGTAAGACTCATACTCGCAGCATCTGAAATCCATATATGGATGGAGGCAGAGTAGAGGAGCATAAAAGTAAACCGCTCTCTGTGAGTAATTGAGGAGGAATAGTCTGAACTGTTACAGGCTCCAGTAGCACTGCTGTGAACTATCTGTATATGTGCACTTGTCCAAACAGACTTTGATAGAAAGCATTGGAGCAAGTTGCTAAGCAAGGTTTGAAGTATGCTTTTAACAATGTCTTAATGACCAGCTATATTGTGGTTGTTCAGTGCTCTCAAATATAGCTGCTTCAAATGATTACCCCACAATACATCTTTCCTCTTTGTATGTTGCTGTTGTATTTGCAGATTGTTTTTCATTATTGGAGCAAAGGTGCTCAGCATTCCTGTGAATCGTTACTTTTTTGGAGTGGGGTGTAGGTGTTGGAGGTATGGGGTATTAGACAGAGAGGTGTGAGTCAGTAGACAGCCGCACATGTAAGCACTCGCCGCACTGAATCTTTCCTGGGAATCATAAGTAGGCTGACAAGAGTTGGCGCTTGGCTTTCTCCACAGAACCATGTTTAGTAGAGCTCCTTTTATTTGTACCATGCTGCATAAACAATAGTGTCTTACTGACTCCTTAAAAATAGAAGAACTAAAGAGTAGTTTGCCTTCATTACAGTTGATTCTGGGACAGACAGGATTTTGTACGAACATTCATGCTACCCAGAGGATGGTTTAGATTTTTTTTAGATACACCCTAATTTTGTTCTACTGCAATTATGAGGTAAAAAAATGTATGGTTTTGAGTGAAATGTTTCAATTTGTATTCGGTTGTCATGAAATTTGGAGATACATTTATGTCCAACAACTTTGGTGATCCCCTCACTTTCCTTCCATAGCACCATCATAACGTTAAAGGTAACCTATTATGCAAAATCCACTTTTTAATGTATTTTATACATAAACATGTGTCCTCTCTTTTTGTCCTGATCCATTTATATAAAAACCTGTCTGAAAATGAGCTGATCAGATTTTGGTCACTTTATGATGTCATAACGATGTTTTGGCTTGTGTAACCATTAGCCAATCACCAACCAAGGAGGGACCCACCCACCTTATCACCTGAATCTCCTCCTATAGAGTACCATTGTGTTCTTTTTAACCAAATATCTCTCAGAGGGGCGTGGGGAGTGGTCCCTTATTTTCATCTAAAGTAACAGACACAGAATCAGCACGTTTGAAACAGGGCTGAAACAGAGGGGATTGTGGGATGCTACAATGGGTGATCTGTTTGGTATTTGGAGCCAAACACTTCAGAGACATGTATTGTATATATCTGAGACCTATAATATATTGATGAAAAAGAGTATAATAGGGGACCTTTAAGTTGTAAACAATGTTTATGGCTTATGACTTAGTATACAAAACCACTACAATTCCCATGAGTCTCAGCTGTGGTATTTTTAAAGTGCTAATTATTACAAGTTAGTATACTAACACACTAAACTGAGATGGTGTCCACGGTAACAATATATTATACCAGATAAACATCAGCATGTTTCTTTTATTCACCTTGAGAAGGTGAGAATTACATGCAGCACATATAGACTGGAAGTCAAGTCAGGCAACAAAAAGGCTAGGTTTCTGTCCCATGTGTCATTTACAGCATCTAAGCTCAGCTGCCATTTGTTTGTTTTATTCCAACTACAGAATAAGAAGAAGAATCTACTGCTGAGTCATTTGGATAGTTTAGATGTTTAGTGGATTTATTCATGATGTCTGAGAGATACAAGAACAAAGGCCCAGGAATATGGGTATATTTATGTTTAATTAATATAATGTTTCATTTAAAGTCTTCTTTAGTATTTCTGGTCTGACTCATATTGCAGTTTATTAGTATTTGAAAAGTCAAAACTTCTGAATTTGCAGTCTCTGAAAAGTGTGACAAGTGTGGATTAAACCTACATCTGTCTTCAGTTATGAAAATACTCACTCTGTTTGGATTTCATTATTGTTTTATATTCAAATACTTGTGATTTTCAGTAGGTTTGATACTGGGCTTCCTAATCTTTTACCCAACAGTGCCCTCCAGTGTTTGACTTAAGGACACATTCACTACAGGCCTAATGAACTGAAGTAAACTCAACACACTGAGTACCACTGACTTGCTTTAGGTTTCTAAATGTCTGCTGTCAATATTGTAAAATATATATTCCTTCACTTTTAACAAACATATGTATTTCCTCTAGCAGAACTCGCTGCTCTTATCAGACTGTGGGCCTGTGATGAGTAAGATTGTGTGTAATATCTTCATGATTTGAAGAGTATGCATGCAGGAACCTACACATTTGGAGAATAATGAAAACAATAAACATGTTATACAAATACTTTATTTATTATATAAAGAAAATACTCAATCGCAGGACCAGCCTTTATATAAAATGATTTTTAAATTAAATTACATAAATAAATAAACGTATTTTCTTATAGCTTGTTAAAAAATCCGTACTTCCAATCTTGATGCACAAGCAGCATTACAAAAAGGATACACTATATACAGAAAAATATATTTTGAAAAAACATTCATTTAAACCTGTTACAATAAATCTCTGTGCAAACTATTTTTAATTTAACATGAACTGCTGCCAACGTTTCATTACAGGGATGAATTGCCCAAAAGGTATCTGTCGCCACAGCTTCATTTTTGGGGATAGATGGATCCTTTGGTGATTTCTGGAAGCCCGGTTTTTTCTGCGATCCACTTGTTGTAGTTGGTGACTCGAGTGTAAACTCCTGGTTTGTTCCTCTTGGCACAGCCATCTCCCCAGCTCACCACGCCAAACAGGAACATCCGCCCTGCCGCTTCACGCACCATCGGACCACCAGAGTCACCCTGAGGGGGGAGGAACTGTCAGTCACTGCTCACAGATAAAAGTAAGTCATTGTAAAGGCTCATATGAACACCAACTGTCTATAAACCAAGTGATGAAGCTACGACAGTGTAGGCATTATATGTACTAGGGCCCCTTGAGCTTCTAGTGCACCAGAATATCTCTAAACTTTTTTGAAAATGTATGATTAATACACTTTTTATGTAAGGCAGAGTTAAAATATTAACAACACAACTAAATTCCTCCATTGAAATTCTCAATAATCTATAGGCTTTAATAAAATAAAATGTTTGAACCTTTTTGAACAATTTGTGATAAATTCATATCTTATATGTGAATGTTTTTATTTGTATACATATCGAAATGAACATTTTGGAGGGTTATTGTTGTGCATATGACCATATCAATCCTGAAATGTAGTAAAAAAACAACAACATATGAACGTGAAAATATAAAATGCAAAAAAAGGTTAGAAGATCCCAAAATCTGAACATTAACAATAAACATAACCTTAAGGCAGAATACACTTGTAGTTACTCTAACCTCAGGGAGAGGAAAGAGCAGGCCTTAAATGCTGCTGAAGCTTGAAATATATTGTATATTTCTATTTTAGATTATAACTTCCTTTAAGTTCTGTAAGCACTTATGTTTTTGGTGCAACACTTAAAGCCTTCAGACATTCCTTTACACTGGGTTCTTTGCTCACCTGGCAGGCGTCGGTGCTCCAGTCAGGGCTAGCAGCACAGATCATGTTCTCAGTGAGACGATCGTCATACTGTGATTCCCTTGTGCAGTCAGACTTGGACAGCAGTTTCACCTCGGTCTCCTTCAGGTACTGTGAGTAACGTTTGCCAAATGAAGCTAACAAAAGTAAGAATTAGTCAAACGGCTGAGAGGTCAGTCTTGAATCTGTAGGTTAGAGGTTTTGCAGTATACATACAATGTTTCTCCAACCCAAATCCTGCGATGCTGCACTGAAATCCTGCAGGAAGCTGAGTGTGAGCAGGAGGAAGACACACCATGCGTGCAGATGCTGACCTCACCGCACATCCTCCATTACGGCTTTTGATCTTCAACAGTGCTGAAAGGCAAAGACAAAGCTATGAGTCCTGCACACAACGCACTCACATGACTCTTTTCCTGTCACACATAAACAAAGGTCAATTTTGCACACCTATGTCATTGTTATAGTTGTAATTATTGTATTCTTGGTGGATGATCAGTTCTTCCACAGTGAAGTTCTGCTGCCTGTCAGCATCTGTTTCATTAATGGCAGTCTTCCCCAGGTATACAGACAGTTTCCGGGTTTTAGTCGTCGGTCTGAACAAAAAACAAACACCAGTTTGTAAACATATTACATACCCATATGAGTCATATTGCCATTATGAGAATTGCACTAGAGGAAATGATGCATTGTGTTTTTTCTCACCCGTCAGCGAAGCAGTGTGCGGCAGTCAGAACCCAGCACGGTGCGATGAGGGAGCCGCCACAGAGGAAAACGGAGCGCTTATGAAAGATAGCAGCGACCCAAGGGTGGGACTCTATGGGTGTGAATGAACCACCCACAATTCTATTTGCCCTTCGCTCAGTCCTCTCACCACATGTCAGTTCTGCAGGGACACACAGGACGAATCAGTGAGTGATAATGAAGGAAATCACACGATGACATTGAGAAGAAAGTGTGTTTTAATAATAAAACTACCTGTATCCACAGCCGGTGAAGGTTTCACTGTTGGTGTAGAGCCTGCATAGGATCAGAAAACAGAAATCATTACAAAAATGTCAGAAATACAACACTACAATGTTTTTAAAATCCTGGTTGAACCTTACATCTGGTAATGCTGCAAAACTCTTTCACAATCCTGCTTCCTCTCCAGACATGGCACCATGGCATCAAGCTCTGGTTAGGATTCCTAGCATTCAAGTAAAGCAATATTAAACACACAATACCCCTCTTTTACGCATCTGGACCCAGATTGTTGAATTTAAGCTTACCTGCAGTATTTATGGTCCCCGAGTCCCTTTGAAGCTCCTGAAGGGGTTGTAAACCTGTTCCAGTTGAGACATCTTCTGCCTAATGCCGACTTATATTCAAATCCCCTGTAACTGCTGCCATCCCCGGATAGACACATCTCTAAAGGATAATTTCAAAGAATATTTAATATCTCTCAGCAGTTGCAACAAATGCAGAATATTAAGATCTGCCCTGAAAGTTGACTTACCCCTGTTTTTGCCTCTGGGTTCAGGTGACCATCTTCGAGAAAAAGCCTAAATGAAGCACACACAAACTTGGTTAAGACATTTTTATCCCCCCTTGGTATGACTATTAAACTTGAAATGACTTCCTATTATCATTGCTTACCAAATCAAAGCTGTATACAGCAAGTACGGCGATGATGGCGAAAATGTTCATCTTCACTTCTGGTTTCAATTCTCTTTTGTGGGGATATTTTTAACTGGAGATGGACTGAAAAAAAGAAGAAATATAACTGGGGTGCAACAAAACAACACTGGAAGTCTTAGTTTGAAACTCCTCTGCCCTTATGAGGAGTCAATGTTAAACCACATGACAGGACAGAAACAAGTGTGTCTAATGAACGGACATGTGCTTTCTGTGTCTGCGTTTTTTTGCACCAGTTCACACCCTTTTACATTTCTGTTGATTGCTGACTGACATTTTTTGCATGGGGAAAATACTGTGCTGTGGATATTTATGTGAAAAGAACAGATACATGATGCTAATTGCGTGCAATTGGTCCTGTAAACAGTCTCTGTACAGTGAGTGCAATATCGCTTTATTTAGTTGATTACTCCATGGCATGTTCACACTATTAAGCCTACATTGCATTAGTTTGACACAGAAACAACTTGATAAGGATAAAAGAAAACAGTTGTCTTGTTATAACTTTATTTTTGATTCACAGTTTTGTGTGTTAACTTGATTTGACTATATCATTCATACACTAGCTATATGTTTCTGAATGCAGCAGATTAAAAACATAAATACCTTTCTTTCCAAAATTGCAATCCCGATGAAGGTCTTTGTTTTTTCTTCCAGTTGAAATGACTGTTATCTCCTCTCTGTATCCTCCGCTGTGCTCTCCTGTCAGGACTCGTGCTGTTAGTCTCTCTGGTGGTGCAGTGCTGATCTCCCTACATTTCCTCCCATTTAAAAACACTCAGCTTCAAGTGGGAGGGGTTTAGGAGGAAGTATGAAAACTTCACTGGAGCTCAATTGCTGATCAGCAAAATCTTGACCAAATAATTTGTCATGTCTTGTGACACATGCGCTGCCAACACCCCCTCCTTCCCCTTAAACCGCACTGATATGTTCAAAATAAAATATCCTAAATTGGTCATGTGTGGTCAACTGTTGTAGCTGTGTGTGCAGAAGAGCACATCCTATTCAAAGCTAGTACAAGGTTTGAGATTCAGGATTGAAATAGTATTTAAACATTCGTTCTGTAATAGAAATGTGAGAATTAGAGACAAGAATATATCATCAGAAAAAAAGACTATTTTGTGTTGCCATAATATGAAGTTCCAATGTACAAATTGCTGTTGTTTTACTTTAACATCGAAGCAAACTCAAGTGCTCTACATGAATTCAGTAAAACTGGAATTTAATTAATGAATTACACATGTTCCCTTGTAATTGTCTTGCAGGATATTGTATGAAACACAAAATGTTTCCACATGGCAATGATACATATTGTATGAATTATGTGGCTTTGTCCAATTTCGCATGGAAAAACGTAGTGAGCTTTTCTTTTTTGGAGGCATCATAACTGTGAAGAAAAACCTTTCCTAATGTCTTTTGCATGAATTCCATTTTGTTCAGACTCCGGGGAGGGGGAATTTCAACAAATGTTAAGATATTTCTGTGATTTAAACATCCCTATGCTGAGGGGTTCGTCCTCATTAAATAATACAGACGCTTAATCGAGTGTGTCGATGGCACTTTATTCATTATTAATTAATTAGTTTTTGTGTGAAATTATACTGTAGCAATCTCACTCCTTACATAAGCACGCCATGCAATTCATCTTAACTGAGTTGCATATCCTCTTGAATCATCGGCCTGTGACGACATGCAGGCAGCTGCATCATCAATCAAGACTAATTGAACTCACCTATTCCTGAGAAATGAATAGTATCTAGTATTTCTAGATAACTGAGTTTAGGATAGGATTAAATATAGTTTCATGTCCCAGTAGGGAAATTGGTATTTGATTCATTTGCCACTTATATGACTTTTCATTGTAGCCTATCTGCCTTCATGTAGAACATTTAACAACAGATAAATAAAGCCTCACGTAATAGAGCACATCACAACCACATTTTGCACAACTTCCCAAGACATTGTTTTAGAGGGGGATTTCTAGAGTCTACCTCACCAAGTCCTCTGACGCCTATGTTACTCACATTTCCTCTTGTTTGATGGTGACAATGGCCAGATATGACACCTTTTTGTCAGCTTTGCGGACCGGAGAACTTTAAGTGATGAGTAAATGCCGACAACATTCATCAAGTCAGGAAGCAGGAAGCAACTGAATAAAAAAATGCATTTGGTGACTCCATGTAATATTCTCTGATACATTTCTACCTAAAACTTCACACAGGTAATTAACCAAAAGAAGAAGTAAGTAATACAGAGTAATTTGCCAACCAAGGAAAACCCGGGACTTTTGTGGTTGAAGGCAGCTGGTTTGTTGATTTTTGCGCAAGTTTTCTTCCTCCCACAGCTCGGTCTGGACACCTGTGTGCCCAAAGGCTGAAAACTCATTCTTAAGTTCCTGGCATCAACTTGCCATTATAAATCTCTTCTAGATGTTCTTTCTTTTTTACAGTTGTCTTAGAGGGGTGAGAGGTTGATGGGTATCTGTTATAGGCCTCATGCGTGACTTACCATGTGAACAGATTATGTTGTATACTATTAACACAAATTTTTGATATAACAAGCCCAATAAAACCATAGAAGTGAGATCATTGCTGCGTTATTCTCCTACAACATTAGGGTTTACATCCTACACAGTAACATGTATATTTTTCTAGAGACAGTGGGCGGACACACTTAGTGCAGAGAAAAAGAGGAAGGAGAACATGAGACATCGAAGCCTATAACAGAGTGTGATTAATTATTTATTTATTTATGTTTGCCTAATAAGATCTGAAATTCAAATAGACGTCACAGAATTGACCGCTATGATCATCAAAGGGGGGTCACCTCATCTTCTATAAGGAACTTTTTTTTAACTGCAGGAAGGGAATTCAATTTACTTTATGAATTCTGATCATTAGAAGTGGCTCAAACACTGCAAGTCATAACACTCTTCACACTCCTGTTTATAAAGAGACAATACCCGGTAAATAGACAGGAAACCATTGTCACACTTCAATATATTCACACTTACATCACCTGACACTACGAGGTCACTCTGAAAAAAAACTTCTGATTAAATGTTTTTTCAACTTCTCTATTCAATCACAAGAAACCTGTCTGCTTCCTCTTTCAAAGTGCTCAGTACGAGAATAACTCCCCGTATCACTTTTGAGAAGCAACTATAAGTTCTTGTCTGCATACAATACACTTTGTTTTATTTTCACTTGGTCCATTGTAACCTAAAGCTGTCATTTCAGTCAGAACATGTATGTATAGGTTACTTTTTGATGCAACTTTTTGAGAAAGCAAAGTGATATCAAATCAAACTAATATATGACAAAATAAATGTGACTCATTGTTTAACAATTGCTAAGCAAAGAACAAATGTCTTCAATCATTCAATAATCATTTCTCACAGAGGGGAAAATACACACACAACAAAAGCAGAGACAGTGGAAGGTGGTCAACGTTATTACCAATTTCAGCACTGTCCCTCATTGCGTCAGCCTTTAATCATCGCTTTGACCATGTTGTCACATTTTGTCATTAGCTCATCTTTTGCTTGATTGAGAAATGATGAGCTCTCCTTTATTGGTGAAAACATCTGAAACCCTAAACTGCCTAACACAGAATCTAGTTTAGTTTAGTTTGGTTTATTTATTTATTTTCGAGCGTGTAAAACCAAAGAAAATACAAATGAAACAAAAGGTTAAGGTTAAGGTCTAAGTTATTAATACAGTTGATACAAAAAATGAAGGACTTTTTTTTCAATTTAATAGATGTATTGGTTTTAAAACTTGTTCATGCAACTTTAAAAGCTCAGCATAATAAAACATTCAAAACTGCAACCAAAACCAGGATCTACTGTATACGGTTCAATGTTACAAATATAAAGCATCTGGCTAAACAACTGACTCACTTTTAAGAACTATCTACTGAATGAGTCAACCAGGCACAGGCCAAAGAGCCCAAAGTTTCAAAGTGCAAAATATAAATGACGGAGCAACTGCTGTGATTTTAACGTGTTTATTTGTGATTTTTAATGTAAATATTTGTGTGCATTTGTCTCTCTGGAAAAGGAGGTATTGGTAATAATATTTTAAACAAAGGACCAACAGATTATTATTTTACCAATGAGCATTTGGCACCATCTAGTGAACAAATGCAGACCTTGTCCAAGTCACAGAAAATAAAGAAAGAAAGAACCAAGATAGGCCTATTTCACACACTGTTGGTAGTAAATCCATCAGTTTTACATTCTGTCTGCTTGTCTGGATGTGGGTGTGATTGGAAATCCCCAACAGAGGGAGTAGTCCTGCAGAAAAAAAAGCACAACCAGACGCGCATGCGCAGAACCGCTATCTCTACTACACTTTCACTTTGCTCAGATATCGAGTAGCTTTCCACTCAAAACTACAACAAAACAATCCATAAAATCATATTTGAAAGCCGCGTGAATGGACTGTAAACGGTGAAGGTATAATTTCGCAGGCTAAACCTTCTTGCTGATACACTATGTAAGAAAACGAACCGTAAACAGGGTTAGCTAACTCTGAAAAACAATGTTCTGACAACTCAAGTAAGCCATCTGTCGACTTTCAGGTGAGTTTATAATATTGGTGGAATGAGATATTGCTTTTAGGGGACTTTCTGTTCAGCATAGTCAATCTGTGTCTAAGCTATGTGACTATCTGTCATACATACATACATACATACATACATACATACATACATACATACATACATACATACATACATACATACATACATACATACATACATACATACATACATACATACATACATACATACATACATACATACATGCATACAATACATTTTAACAAGTATGCTATCCAAAAACAAAAATAGGCTCCCAATTGTTTTACTACGACAGTTTACTAATCTATGCAGTATGATCAATGTGCAATATCAACAGCCGTTTATATTTAAAAAAATAATATAAAAACCAATACAATATTACAAAAAGCAGCCAAAATTGAGTGAAAGTATATGTATAAATATATTTTAGCATGTTAGGTAGAGGTGGAACGGGTTTGCTAATACCTAAAATGAAGACATATTACATATGGTTTATAATACATACTAATAAGTAGTAAAGAACATTTATATTCTAAAAGTCACACTGTTCAACCTGCAGATTCATAGAGGCCAATGTGTATATGCATTAAAAAAAGGCTTTAAGAACAGCACCTTGCTGAAGATCTGCAGTAACTTTTTTGGAGAATGACAGGTTTTGTATTTTGTCTCTATTTAGCTGAGGTCAGACTCCTTGAGACCTGACACTATGGAGTGGCCTGACCTTAAACAGAGCCAGCGATGTGGCTCCTGGGAGATGAAGGAGAGACTTGGGATGGGAGGCTTTGGGCACGTCTACCTGTACCAGCACCTAGTAAGTTCTGCCCTCTATCCTTCATGCTAGGGTAAACAGCACACGTATATTTATATTCCCACTATGTGTTTGGAGCAGGAGTTAAGAGAGAAGATTGCAGTGAAGCTCTGCCGCCTGGAGCTGAACTCAAAGAACAAAGACCGCTGGGGCAGAGAGATTCAGATCATGAAGAAGTGAGTGCAAATCCTATAAGACGCCTATAGATAAACTTCACTGTACATAGTCTTGTTGTCAAACCCTTGATGATATGTTGGGCTCTTTTTCTGTTATAGGCTGAACCATGTGAATGTTGTTCAGGCCAGAGAAGTTCCAGAAGAGTTGAGCGTCATTGCTTTAAATGACTTGCCTCTGTTGGCCATGGAGTACTGCTCCAGAGGAGACTTACGCAAGGTACCATGTGGGTATTTTATAGAGACCCTAAACAATGTGTTGTGCTTTCGAACATTGCAATGTTAACCTATTTTCCTTTTTATTTAGGTATTGAATAAACCAGAAAATTGTTGTGGTCTGAAGGAGAGTGAAGTCCTCATGCTGATCAGTGACATTGGTAATGTTTCCTCAGCTTTTATTTAAACCCATGTCAATCCAAATGCGATCCATAGATGTATTTGAAATAGTTTTCTTTACAAACATAGGTGCTGGTATCCAGTACCTACATGAAAATAAGATCATTCACAGAGACCTCAAGCCAGAGAACATAGTTCTGCAGGAGATTGGTGAAAAGGTGAACTTGCTTTATTTTTGTACTTCGTTTTGCACTTTGTGTAATCTTCAATGTTATATATCTAATGGTTTAATGAACTTACTCTCATTGTAAAAACTGTGTTTCCTTCTAGCTTGTCCATAAAATCATAGATCTGGGTTATGCAAAGGACCTCGATCAGGGCAGTCTGTGTACATCCTTTGTTGGAACTCTGCAGTATCTGGTAATTATTGCATTAGTTATGCTTTGCTCTGCAAGCAATGTTGCTGTTGTTTAATAGTCAACAATCAAGCCCTGTTTTGCATCTGTTTTGTGCCAGGCTCCAGAGCTTTTTGAGAGTAAACCCTACACTGTGACTGTGGACTACTGGAGCTTCGGGACAGTGATCTTTGAATGCACTTGTGGCTTTCGGCCCTTTTTACACCATATGCAGCCCGTACAGTGGTGAGTCAACAAAGCAGAGTGATGCAATTATCAAGATTTGATATTGATAACTATGCAACATGGTCTATACAGATTTCTAAACTTGATTTGAAAATGTTTTTGGTCTGGTTTTCAGTTTTGTTGGCTTTGTTTTCCTTTTATCTCAGGTTGAATGTTTCTCTGTGTTTTTTTAAGGACAAGTAAAGTCAAGAACAAAGGTCCCAAAGACATCATGGCAGTAGAGGACATGAATGGAGAAGTCCGATTCTCCGTACGTCTCCCGTATCCAAACAATCTCAGCAGGTAGAGACAAAGAAAGACACTTTAACATACCAGTCAAGCGTCTCCCATTCTTACTTGCAATTTTTGTTTTCTTTGTGTGTGTTTACAGGCCGCTGTTGGAACCAGTGGAGTCTCTTCTGCAGATGCTGTTACTGTGGGATGCTGCAACGCGTGGTGGAGGGCTTGACCCTGACACAAACAAGCCTTCATGCTACACAGCTCTACAGAATATTCTCAACATGAGGGTAAATAATATGAACCTTGCCTGTATTAAGACATATGCATTTTTGGTTTTCATATTTCCCAGTTACCACAAAGCTACCCCCCTCGCTGCGTGTCTTTCTCTCCAGGTGATTCATGTGTTGGACATGACGTCAGCCCAGCTGCACTCGTTGGTTTTGGGTGCTGAGGAGAGCTTACACTCCCTGCAGCTCCGTCTGGAGACAAACACACAGACACACATTACCCCGCTGAGTCAAGAGGTGCTGCTGGAGACGGGAATCTCCCTCGATCCACGCAGGCCGCCCGCACACTGTCTGCCAGAGGGATTGGTATGTGACACACACAGAAATACCTAATGTCAAACAGACCTAGCCACAAGTACATACGCACAGAATTCCTACTGATGTTTATCTCCATATTTAAATACATATTGTGTTTGTGTTGACATTTTGGGTTGGGTACTTCTGGATTACACTGTTCTGGTAACATAAACTCGTTTTTTTGTGCCCTTTTTTTGCCTTCAAACATTTCGTTTCTAGTGATGTTCTGTGGAGAAAAAAATAAATAAAGGAAAGAAGTCGCTCTCTATTAAATTACACAATTGCACAATAAGATAAGATAAGAAAAGATGGAGCTTTTTTAATCCCTTGGGGAAATTCAGTTGTATAAGCAGCAACAGGGTAAGCGTGAAAAACAGGACAGCACAGATTCACACAGATTAAGAAAATCTAAAATAAAATCAAGAAACAAAATTAAAATAATAATGATAATA
The DNA here is from genome assembly GCF_949606895.1 of Notothenia rossii. Classification (NCBI taxonomy): domain Eukaryota; kingdom Metazoa; phylum Chordata; class Actinopteri; order Perciformes; family Nototheniidae; genus Notothenia; species Notothenia rossii. Next base: position 72,429,727 of record NC_136909.1, read on the forward strand.
ATAATAAAAGACTATGAAATAGGAGATGAGTAGCATATATACATATTTGGCCGTATAAATTATGAAGTACGAAATGAGTTAAAGTGACAAGTGAAAATGGAGATCTGTACATATAGTGACATAACTATCTACATATTTGGTCTACTACTAATATATTAACATGGGTTGTGGAAACAGTGTATATTTATGTCCAGTGATTTTTTTTTTTTTTTTTCAGCCACAATATGTGTGCAGACAAATACATATATATACAAATGAATATAAGAAAATTGTTTGTTCTCTGCTTTCAGCAAGGCTGGGACAGCTGCATAGTCTTTCTGTTTGATAAGAGCCTGACCAAGTACTCAGGACCGCTGACTGCCAGACCTCTGCCGGACAGTGTCAACTTTATAGGTGAGATATGAAACTTACTCAACTTTACTAAACTGTAAAATTATGTTGTAAACATTTATTTTCTCTTCATGATTTAAAAAAATAAATACTTAGGATTGTCACATTTGTAAAAAAAAAAGGGAAAGAATAAACTAATGGTACAAGAAATTGCTAGATCCTTAGCAAATAAGATTATTACTGATCTACTGAAAAACATCTTGTGGATTACATTTTTTACGTTTTCTACTCAGTTTACAATGATTTGTTGTTCAGAGTGTATGATCTTTGTTAATGTTCTAAACCCCCAAATACTTAGTTATATCTTACTTAGTTAATGTGGTAATTTTGTGTTGTCTCAGTCAGGGAGACTAAGACCCAGCTCCCACTGTCTGCACTAAGAAAGGTGTGGGGGGAAGCAGTGAGCTACATCTGCGGACTGAAGGAGGACTACATTCGCCTGTACCGAGGACAGAGGGCAGCCATGTATGTTCACAACCACACAAACAAAAACATACACCCACACACTGAAAACAACTTGACTTGTGTTTGTGTGTGTGTAGGCTGAGCCTGCTCCGCTACAACACCAACTTAACTCGGTACAAGAACCTGCTGTTCTCCCAGTCGCAGCAGCTGAGAGCCAAACTGGCTTTCTTTAAGAGCAGCATCCAGCACGACCTGGAGCAGTACACCAAGCAGAGGAGCATCGGTATCTGTGAGTGGATGTTAATCTCATGCTGTGATACATGATTTAAAGTCATTTTTAGGGAGCCTTTGCTGAACTTTCCCTTGTTTTTGTGTGTTTTTGTGAAGCTTCAGAAAAGATGTTGAAGACCTGGCAGGAAAATGAAGATAAGGCTGATGAGTTTACAAAGGTAGGACCATTCTTACTTAGCTGCAGTTATTTAAAAATACAAAACTCTAAGGATGTTTTCTGCTGTAGGTTGCAGATGTGGGGTATCTGGATGAAGATATAGTGGCTCTACATTCTGAGATTGTGGAGTTGCAGAGGAGTCCAATTGCAAGAAGACAAGGGGATGTAATGGAACAACTGTCAGTATCTTTGTTATATCAATTCTATATTCATTCCCTTAAAACAGTTCACATTTTCTCAAGCCTGTTTTAAAACAGATTGTTAATAGACAGACCTCAGAACGTATGAATCAATCATTTAAAATATAACTGTGGTCTGCAAAAGTTAACTCTGGGTCTTTGTTTTTTTCAGTGAGGAAAAGGCGATTGAACTCTACAAGCAACTGAAAGCTAAATGCAAAAGTTAGTATACATTATTTCACATTTAAAATATAGACATGATTTATAGGGGCTTCTCCTGTTTGGTTTATAGCCAATTACAATGAAGTCTGATAGTGATTGATACTCTTGATACCATTAGGTTGCATGTAGGACTGTCAAGATAATAAAAATGTTATATTATTAATAACATTGAAGTATTATAATTACAATATGTGAACACAACAATCAATTTAGCTGACTTTTGCCTGACATGCATGCTTGTTTACACTTGAATTACACCAACATTTGAGCTAACATGGTGCCACAATAAACAGCAAGGTTTTACCTGGCATAGTACAGACAGCACATTTTCTTTAACAGAGCCCAATTTTCCATTTGATTTATGGATTTAGTTGTGTGGAATATTTGACTTAGTATTGTTAGAAAGTTAAAGTTAATAGCGTGTGTACTTGAATTATTATGCTATTATATTATCATCATGTAAGTGGCAGAATGGTCCCAAAATGAAATTACTTTCCTTTATTGCAACTGTTTCTGGGACAATCTTCTTAAAACAAAAAGGGGTTATCCTGACAGGCCTACTGTGGTTTAATAGATACAAATGATGTCTGTGTTTACATGGAGTGATCATAAGAGTATGTGTACAGGTCCTGACCCTCCACATGGCTACAGCGACAGCTCGGACATGGTGAAGATGATACTCCAAACCGTTCAGAACCAGGACAGAGTGCTGAAAGATTTGTACACTCATCTGAGGTAATTTTAGCCAAGGCACACACACACACACACACACACACATACACACACACACACACACACACACACACACACACACACACACACACACACACACACACACACACACACACACACACACACACACACACACACACACACACACACACACACACACACACACACACACGTACACACATGCAAACATGTTGTAAAACACTGCAAAGTTCAGCACAGCTAAGGTATAATTGTACAGTTCCCTGTGTGCCCTTTATAATTTTCCCATCCTTCACCCTTTTTCCATTTATTCTGTAGTACAATTCTGGTGTGTAAGCGACGCATCGTTGATCTGTTTCCTAAGTTGGAGAGCGCCGTAGTAAACATAAAAACTGCAGAGGCGGCGGTGATGCAGATGCAAATGAAGAGACAGAAGGAGTTCTGGTACCTTCTCAAGATTGCCTGTGTGAGTTTATAAGAAGAGGCCCTACAGCAAATATTCTCAGCTGTCAGCCATGTTTTAAAAAGTAAAGCTTGATACTGCAATACAGTATTATTTGTATATGTGAAATAATATAGTAGCTAAAACAGTGTATCGTTGTGTCTTTAGGCCCAGAACAATTCCCCTCCACAGTCGCCTGTACAACAACCCACTGGCAGGTAAGATCTAAAACACTAACATGGAGATACACGGATGAATTTAAATCTACAATGTGCAGAAATAGTTCAATAGTCTCTTTAAATTAGTTGACGGATTTGTACATTCACAAAGTTGCCACAAGAGGTCACCACATGCACCATGCAGCTTGTAAAGGTAGCAGACTCATAATAATCTCCTTAATAACTTTGACTTCATGAAAATAATAATGGACCCCCCCATTCCTGAAATATGTTTGTTTTGTTTTGTTCAAATTCCTGGCACTTATTGTGTCAGAGTTTAAACTTCCCCTGCAAAAATATACAGTCAATTTAGAGTGTTTTGTGTGTTTCAGTGAAACGGTTCATCAGTTACTGGATGAGAATCAGCGCTATCTGAGTCAACTTAATTCTCTGCTGCAAGACGCCATGCAGGAGTTGGAGCACAGTGTCATGGTATGGTACACAGGAGTTGGGCAGTGTGTTCAGATCCCTAAAATAACTCACTTATTTATATGTTGTTTTAGGACTGCAGTCATCAATTTTCTTAGCAATTGAGTATTCTACCAATAATTGTAATTGATTAATCATGTTGTTGCTCTGTGTGCAGAATGTCATGAAAATGTTGATTACATGGTAGATGAAGAAAAGCATGTTTAGTATTTATTAATTATTAAATGTGTTTGTTTTCTGCCCAGGATCAGGACTGGAGCTGGACTCAGTATGGAGCAGTGACAGCCCAACCTCAGAAGCTGTAGAAAGTTAAACTGACCAAAGACTCAGGGTTCAGAGTCAAAGTTATAAACTGTAAACAAGTGCCTCATCAGAGTTACACTATCTGTAAGCTTTGTGATTCCATGATGTGTCTATACATACATGTAATGCTGTAAAACAATGTTTGTAACAGCATGATATGGTAAGTTATTCATGTTTTAACTTAAATGTGTATTGTGGAGTTTTAGCTGTAACCAAGACGTATTTATTTTACTGCTATTAAATATTTAGCGTAAAACACTGCTGCTGACAAACTATGCATGATGGAATGTGAATAAATACAGTTTCTTGAAGTGTTAAACTGTTGAAAGTAGAAAGTATGTTGTTATTTACATTCTCACAGCGGACCAGACAACTGTCTCAACACACAGGAAATGGCTTGTTTATAAAACCCTGGGTTCAAAATTCTCTTGGGAGCTGCTGCAATCCAAAAAAACAAGCAGAAGAAAAATGATTAACATCATGCATTACATTTTTCCTTCAGTATACTTACTTATTCAGTATACCCCCCTCCTACTCCAACAGAATATTGTCTTTCATATTGTTTTAATTATAAAAGAAGGACATACATCAGTATTCACTCAAGTCATCTGTAATCCTTCTTTGAAACAATGCTAAATAAAAATAGCATGCAAAGCAGTGCTGCATCTCAACATTTAAATAATACCATGGATTATAAAACCCAGTATAGTTTAATCTCTGGTATATACACCTAAAACATGACTCTGCAAACCAGTCATTTTACATTTCAGTGAATACATAAGTAAGTAGTGCCTCAACATATTATTACACCATGCACTGAAATACAAATACTACAATATTTGTAATCTTTAAATGTGAATTATTAGCCTCACAGCAACAGCGGCAGTAGGAGAGACTGGGGTAAAAAGAGTGTGTAAATGGCGATACATCTGAAGACAGTGATTGGTTGGTTTTAGCCAATAGTGTCCCTGTTTTACATATTCTCGCTAAACATCAAGGGAAATCGACTCGCTGGTCACATTTGAAGATGACTTTCCGCCTCTACTATAACCTTAACATATTTTACGTCTTTCAGGCTTCATACGCATAACATGAAAACTATATACATGTCGAGGAGCGAGGAACAATATATTCGTTGACACCATGACAGTAAACGGTTGTAGGTTACTCCCTTATATATACACCACGCCCCCCATCCTTTATTTGGATGTGAGGGCGATCTGGCTGCGACATCTGTCACCCCATTGATCGCTAGGGTTTATTCGGCTGATCTGGCTGGCTAGGCGGGTGTCCCCTTCCTCCCTCACCGCTCCATGTGTGTCCCTCCCGAAGCGCTCGGTGGAAGAGGACGGTTCCCCCGGCGGATGATGACCATCCTTCGGTGTACCAGTAGCTGCGCTCCCCTGCTAGAACCTCCAAACAAGCTCAAGGCCCATTTGTAGGAGAAACGTAGGGAAGTTAAGCTCCAAGCGTCAGACACATCCAAATGAGGCGCTGCACGTGGCAGTCTGCCTTACTTTTTCAATTATGCAAAATATTTTTTTGATATGTTATTTTATATTTTATACAAGTTGACAAGTTGTCAAAAGTCTTGTATACCTTTTCCATATTTGTTGTAATGTCAATGTTGTTAAGAACGTTTATGCTATGTATAAAGTAAAGGGGTTGAGACATGGATGTATAATAAGAACGTTGAGACAGGGAATATTCTCCATTGTTTAGTAGTATTACATTACTATGTATGTTTAATGTAATCCCTCATATTTGTTTAAATTACATGTTAAAAAAAACTGAAAGCAGGATTTAATCTCTTGGTACAGTTTTTCAATTGTATTTAATGACAAAGGTTTTTTATTTGACGTTTATTTAATTTTTCTTTCACCAGTTTGAACAAGAGAGAATAATAACTATAATGTTTCCGACAGTCCGTGAACGCAACATAATGTAACAAGTAAAAGCGAGAGCTAAACCTGCGGGAGGCGGGCTGTGGGGGACGGTGCATGATAAGACCAGAAAAGGATACGCGTCGTTTCAGTGGTAATCTTATTTATCATAACAAGCCATTTACTCATACGCGTAGATGTTCGTAGTTTAATTCAAGCTTTGTACCAGGTAAGTTAACTCATACGCTTTACAGCATAGCAATGATAGCAATAAGCAATAAGCTAACATTACTGACGAAGTTGCTGACTTCCAAACCCAACCCGATACAGAGAGCTAGCTAGCTTAACGAGCTAACATTAGCAAGGTTAACGTTAGCGAGCGAATTGTGTGTCAGCCTTTGCTGTTACTAACTCTGAACCAAAATCCTCGGTTCAGTTTGTTGGTTTTATAAAAGGAAACATTGCTTCATATTTTGACAGAGAGATGACTCACTAGTTTCCTGCAATATGTTTATTCTACACGCCAGCTAATGGTGTACCTTAGCATTAACGTTAGTGGTTCAATATATTCTGCCAAACGTTGCTCGTGAATTGTTCTTTCTATTTGTTGAGTAACAAAGAATGTAACATACTAACTATGAAAGCAGTCACGTTGGGGTTAAACCTCGCTGTCACATACGCATGAAGCATAAACTTAAACTGCAGAAGCGTTTATATGTTAAATCAAGTACTTTAAATGACTGGGTTGCGTTCAAGTAACGCATTTGACCTGGGTGCACCTGTGTTAGCCTGGGTGCACATCTCCCTTTTTCAAACTCAGTCTGGTGTTGATAACTAACAGCCAAATACAGTATGCAAGCTATGTGACGCATGTATAATGTTTTATTACAAAACTTCCTGATCTGTTAGTTTAAAAAGGAAATTAAGAACAATAATGTATCTGAAGAGTGATGGCACAAATCATTTCAGAGCATTTACTTGATCTTGCTGGCTGACGAAGACTGATAGTTAAAAGTTTTTATTACAATGTCTTTATGCAATTGCACCACATGTTCATATACTTAATAGTCTTTCTTACCCAAGAGACTGGTTACTGTGGTGTGCACTGCTACTGACATTATTGGGTCTTTGGCTTATTGGTCCCCTGAGTATTCATTGTTGTATAAATATTCTGTATGTTTATGCTTTTTTCCCCTCTCCCTGTAGGTGAGTTCTAGCAAGGATGACGATGCCGCACGTAGGGGCAATATTTGGAGCAATAGCTGGAGTGATGGCCATCATGCTGCACTCCTCTATTCACAAGATAGAAGAAGGACACCTCGCTGTGTACTACAGGTATAGAACCATAGTATTGTATCCGTGCCTGAAAGTAATTACAAATATGTACTAAGAATACGAAAGATATTTGTTTGTAATATAATATGATGCATGTAAATATTGCTTGGATATGGAAATATAACCGTAGACACTGAGTTTGCATGCGCCTGTTTGTCCAAAGAGAAAAAAAGAGAGGCCATTGCCACACTCTCCAGAAAGGTTAAGTCCAAATGGGAACAAGTTCTTACAGTTTTCTGAGTTTGTACAAATTAATTAAATGTATTAACACACACTGATCCCACAAGCTGGTCCCTGCACGGAAATTAAACTGAATAGAACTTCACAACTATAAAATAAAACATATAGGAGGTAACTGTTGAGTGGTCATTGTATAGACCGAATACCAGAAACACCCTGTGACTTAAAGCAATGATATAACAAATGCACAACTACAACCTCTTAAATGACTGTTACACCTGATTAAACGTTTCAGTCCGTCTCTTTTTCCACCTTTGTTTAAATATAATCTGATGTTGAGATGGCCAAATCATTTGTTTGTATTTGTTTTAGGGGTGGAGCTTTACTGACTACTCCCAACGGTCCTGGATATCACATTATGATGCCTTTCATCACCACCTTCAGATCCGTGCAGGTAAACGTGCCCTGTTAGCTGAGTTAGCATAGCCTTGTGCAATGTAAGATTCAACTAGAAGGCGTTGGCTGATGCATGAAATCCAGAAAGAGAACTTCCATAAATAAATCAGCAGCAGTATGCAAACAGTTGCAATTCACCCATGACTGCAGTCACTCTATTTTTTATTCCACCTTTAACTCTAAATTACATTGAGTATAATATAAATCTGTTATCTGCTTTTGTTGGCATGAAAAAGGAAATTCCAGAAATATGAAAGGAAATCTTTTTTTCCCACTTCGTTATGAGCTGAATATCTATAATAAAATACTATAAAAACAATCTTTGGTCAAGGTCCACTGACTATCTCTCTACTGCATCTCCTGCTCAGAGCTCGATCAACATTGCATGACCCATTTGAATTGTCTTTGAATAAACATTATTTTGTTAAGCGCATCCTATTTCACAAGGTTAGTTGTGAACTCTCACGATTAACAAGTTAAAGTTAATGTGTCACTTGTGTGTATAATGTGCATATTGTCTTTGGTTAACTTAGAACAAACATGCACTTTATGTAGTATTCTTTTAGGCAAATATAACCTGGAAAATAAACATAAAAGGATCCACGTAGAAGGAGAATAATCTTAAGTATTATCAGAACATGTGTGATCCAATGCTTTGATTCTCATTGACTTATGTTGTGCGTTTCAGACTACTCTTCAAACTGACGAGATCAAGAACGTGCCTTGTGGAACAAGGTAAAGCCGAGCTTATTGATGAAGCTGTTATAAATGGATCACTCATTCGTGAAGATGATTATGTATCTAACACATTTTAATTTCCCTCACAGCGGTGGTGTGATGATCTACTTCGACAGAATAGAAGTTGTGAACATGCTCGTCCCCTCAGCAGGTACAACGCGTTCTTATTGCAAAAGTCCCTCATTTGGTTGAAACATTGCCTGTGCCAGCTGCTCCACATTAAACAACTGTTGCATTTGTTCATTTGGTTGCAGTGGTGGAAATTGTGAGGAACTACACAGCAGATTATGACAAAACTCTAATTTTCAACAAAATTCACCATGAACTCAACCAGTTCTGCAGCGTGCACACATTACAGGAAGTCTACATCGAGCTGTTTGGTGAGTCTGCTGCTTCAGTATTGTTTCATTGTGATGCAATACATAGGAGTGCAACCCGTGCTTTGTGTTCATTCCTAAAATGTGACACCAAGGATGTTGAGTATTCAAACAGCTGCTGTTTTTTGTTTTTCAGACATCATAGATGAGAACCTGAAGGTTGCTTTGCAGAAAGAACTTACTATTATGGGACCTGGACTTACAATTCAGGTATTGAAATGCATGCAACACACCTTGAGTGGCACACCTCATACATTGGGATTCTATTCTATTCTATTTTAGGGAGGGACCAAAGTCCACCTTTGTAAATGAAAGGGGTTCGCTTGATTAATAGCACAAGACTCAAATCAGGCACAATAAAAATGTTATCTCAATTTATGTGATCTTTTTATGCATTTGCAGATTGATTTGAAAGTGTGTCAACTCTTTTTTCTTTTTTTCTTTCCTATGCACCATCTCAACATCCTGATGAAGGCAGTTCGTGTTACCAAGCCAAAGATCCCTGAATCTATCAGGAGGAACTTTGAACTCATGTGAGTGTACATCTGTACTCACTAGCGCAGTCCTAGTGCATGTTTCAATTTCTCGCCTGTTCCCCACCCACTCAGTTCAAGTAAGACCACACGGAAAGAAACAAATTCACCAGTTCTTCTGTGTGTGTGTGTTTGCGCGTGTGTGTGTGTGTGTGTGTGTGTGTGCACAGGGAGGCAGAGAAGACCCGTCTGATGATAACAGCACAGACTCAGAGGGTGGTGGAAAAGGAGGCCGAGACCGAACGGAAGAGGGCCATTATTGGTAAATGTGATGTTTCTTCGCTGTAAATCAGCAAGGCTCTTCATTTGCATTTTAGAATTTGAGTTGCTCCTAAAGTTCCATCTGTTAACGCTCGCATGTCTCCCTGTCACACAGAGGCTCAGAAAGTGGCTCTGGTCGCAGAGATCCAGTTCCAGCAGAAAGTGATGGAGAAAGAGACGGAGAAGAAGATCTCTGAAATCGAGGGTCAGCCTCCCTGCTTTGACTTCTCTCCTGTCAGATGATGTGTGTGTTCCTGTGAGCAGCTCCGTCGTGTGTCTCTCTTCAACAACACTGTCTTTGTTTCAGATTCTGCCTTCTTGGCCAGGGAGAGGGCTCGAGCTGATGCAGAATATTACACTGCTGCCAAGTTTGCTGAATCAAACAGGGTAAAGCGACGCTGTTGGCATCATTTCATACAAATACATCTAATGGATTTTTATATAACAATATTTCTACTCTTCTCTCGTTGTCGTTGAGGCAAAGTTGCTCTGGAATGATTCCGTTTAAAGGAATCATTTGACATAAACCGCCCTCTGGTATTTGATTAGCTATTTTGGTTTCAGTTGTGCTCGGAGCCCAGCTCTCTGAAAAACATTTTTTTCCCTCAAGAACCATGGTAACAGGGGTAAGTAATTGAAACGAAAAGGGTCATTTAGCGGGGGAAGTATAATTTCCAAACTGTTTTCTTTTTTTGCAACATTACGAGAGGCTGCTCTGATTGATTGCAATCGATGAATCATTGTCCCCTGAGCTGAATGGACCCTGAAGAAACTGCTGTTAAGCTCAGTGTATTTAATATGTTGGAGTACTCCTGTGTGCTGTAGCGCCTCAGCTCTTCCCTCTGAATGCTATCAACCACCTCCACACTCCTGAATTCGCCCCTTTTTCTTTTTTAGAACCAAATGCTCCACAGGCGAGCCATCTGCAATGTTACATTCGCTTTAGCCATGCTGTAAATCATCATATCACATTTAGACTCGTACCAGAAGTGATCATGACCTAAGCCTAACCCTAGTCCTATTACATATCGTTGTTTCTTCTGCATCTCAACAGGTGAAGTTAACCCCGGAGTACCTGGAGCTGATGAAGTACCAATCCATAGCCACTAACAGTAAGATCTACTTCGGCCAGGACATCCCCAACATGTTTGTAGAGGGAGCCGACAGCCCCCCTAAGTCAGCGCGCGCCCCCCACAACGCTCAGATGGAGCACTGAACTCCAGATGACGGGAGGGAAAGCTTTGCAGCTGGTTTGGTGAATAATAAGGCACTAAATGGCAAAGAAAGAGTGAGATAGATTGATGACGAGCAGGAGTGAGAGCAAGACAAATGCGAGGAAAAGGGAACTTTTTTTTTTTAACCTTCTAATCTTTTTGGAGGACAAGTTTTAGGAAGGAGAATGATGCCATAGTGAAAAATTAACAGCACACTTAATGCTTCTGCCTGAGAGAGCGACAGCAAGTAGTCGCCCTGATTTACATGTGCTTGCAATCAGTGCAGTGTTTAACTTGGCTGTTAGATCTGCATCCTTTTCGTGTGTTGTATGCAAGAGGAGAGATTTGTGATGAATGATTTTGGAGGATTAACTTCTGGTTGAGTAGGACTGGAATCCAACAGGTGACACTAATTAATTAAAAGCTGTATGGTTTGTGTAAGTGTGGTATGGGGAGGCAATCTTCTCTTACACTAAATCACTCGTGGGCTCTTCTCTCTCAACATGAGTCAGTGTGAGGTCGGTTTAATCCCACTTCATATCTAACCGTTCCAGTAGGCTGAAATCCTACAGACATGAAAACTTAGATTATTTAAACCAATAGCGTTGTAGACAAAAAGTGGCCTGACTTTGTTATACTTTCCCCTGATTTCAAAAATAACTTTACGGATACTCAAGTCTTTTAAAGGGGGTATTGTGTGTTTATATAGTTAATAAACTGTGGTGTCAGATTAGTAGTAATGTAGTTTATTCTCTGGTAGCTTGGTGGTCGTTTGCTGTTATTAGATGTGGTTGAGTGCAGCCTCTTCAGAAAGACTTGAGATGCTTTACTAAAACCTGCTGTGGCATTAACTGTGAGCTAAAGGATAGTCCTCTTAAAGCTCATTCAAACCCATAGAAAATAAGGTAACTGATATTAGAGTGAACCAATAAAGCATTTGATTTATATTGCCACAGGGTGGAGTCCGGATTTGTATTCCTCGTTGAGACGTCGGCACATCTTTCTTTCCTACGTCTGGTTTTGATTATTAGGGCCATCCATGCATGTGGAAATGTGTAGTGGCTTGATTCAGATGATTATTAGCGCCTGCAATTGTCAGCCAACTCTTGTTATGCAGCTTATTCAGATGTGGTGAAATGTAAATTCTCAGGAAATTGACTTTTATTTTGTTGAAACAGTTGCTCAATGTTGCTGAAAATTAAAACAATTAAAAATTGGACTCTGGTGACAGAGTTGGATAATCAAAGCTTTGGTTATCTACATTAAAGGTGTCATTTTGAGTCCACCATCATTTTATTGTACCGTCTATTCGCAGTCGGTGCAAATAAGGTCTTGGAAAAAAAACAGAAGAGAATAAGACAATGGCTAACTTCCAATATCAATGTTTATATTTTCCTGCAATCCAAGAATTGATAGAATGCAAAGTGTATTCATTCTTTGCTAAATAAGATAATACAAAGCTCCTGATTACAGTATTAACTTAGGTAGAAATGAATTACACTTCTCATCAGTTTTGTATGATATGAGTTCCAGTACTACACAATAACAAGCTTTGGTTAATGTTGATGAAGCTGTGGCTTAAATAAGATGCAAGTTGGTGCTAGTTTTAATGATCTGTTTAAGCTTTTGGATTTTGTTCAGCTCTACTACATAATTCTTCCACTATCAGAATGCAAGCCTTAAATATTGATGGGTTAGTCTAGACTTACGATTAAGTGATTCTTATATACTAAAAAGCTCCTTTTAACTTGACTGTGAGACCTCTTAAGAGCTTGGATGTACATAAAGACCTGCGGCCTCATCATAGACTCTGTGGAGGCAGAACTAGCAGTGGGCGCTTCAGGTGTTCACAACATGTCGTGATGTTTACTTGACCTACGAATGGCACGAAAGGCTTCTTTCTGCGTTTGCTTTGGTGGTGGGTTCAAATAGAAATGCAAAAGAGGGGAATTAATCACTCATGAAAATGATTTTTTTTCCCCGTCTATTTTGTACGGTCTGTGAAAATTCAACATTATCTCCTTGTTTTAAAAGATTTATATGCAAAAATGTTTTCAAGTTTTGACAATGTTCTTATGTAAAATAAAACCTATTTTGGTACCTCTCTTCTCCAACTGTGCTGCTTTGTGTGTGGATAGGATGTAGTACAGATGTACACCAGCAGGGGGAGCGCTAACTCCATGGATACTGAATGCGCTGGTCTTATATCTGAGACACGTGGATGGAAAGACAAAAGAAGATCAGTTTAATAAAGTTAAAGGGAAGAATAAACACCAACTTATGGACTGATTAAGATAGTCATGTGATAAGATGTTAAGGGTAGTGTTGTGTAAAAACCAGGTGGTAAAGTACTCAGATCTTTTATTTAAGTTAAAACGGCAGTATAAAGATACTCAAGTGAAATAGTTCTGCATTAAACATGGCATTGTGGCGTTCATCGGCTCTACAGCATTCAGGTAAAAGTACAAACGTATTAGAATCAAAGTATACTCGGTATGAAAACGTACTTGTTCATAAGGCCCACAAGTATTCTAATAATATATTATTGTATTCTAACTACTGATGCAGCCGGTACAGGATATATAACATGACAACATAATAGTTTACTTTAAAATCATGCTTGGGTACTGTACTTGCATAAAATGTGCTTAACATTCAAATCTAAACAAGGATTTGAAGAAAAGGACAGTGAAACCCAATGTTCCCATAGCTTTAAGGACACTTAAACTGATAATGAAAGGTTTGCTTTTGGTTTTGAATGTAGGCCAAACAAGTTTTCTAGATTTGTGGTGTAGAAGTTCTTTCCACTTGTTTATAAAGGGTGAAAAATGATCACAAGTTCAAAATCTTATGTGACACCATGAAACACTATCATTATACTCTACTGCATTTTTAGTCCAAAAACATTTGAAACACAATGTACATGTGTTGGCTCTGGACTTATTTAGAGATACGAGTGCTATTGGCGACAGAAGGAACATTTCCTGAATAACCATACACAATTTATCACACTCTCTGTTGTTCTAACCCACATCATGAGTTGCTAACATTAACAGAAATGTGTTTGTCAAGTCTGTAAAATGTTTATTCCAAGAGGCTGAGTCCAAGCCTGAAGTCCTGTCCTCAGCACGGCCAGTCAGCTGCTCACAAAGGCTTTCCAGGAAGCACTCAGCGTTGTGTGTGAGTGCGTGTGACCACTGCCTGAATGACCATGAGGGATGGCTTCCTCTTATGACCTCCAGGCCTTAAACAGCCAAAACATCAGTACTCGCTTTCAGAAGGAGGGTGTTTAGTCTAAACCACATCTGGTTTTTTCCTGATGTCAAAATGAGTGAGAAATACGATCTTAAAACATGTTTGTGAGTAAATAAACCTCACTCATCCGCATCTTGTTGACCTAACTGAGGCTTTTCTGTGGATGTCTGGGTTCATTTTAAAGGGTGGTCTGATTTGATGTCAGGGGGTGCACTGCACACACACATCAAGTTTGAAGCCCCCGCCTCACAGGAAGTGGTGTCAAGGTCACGTTTGCTGCTTCCTTTGGATGAGCCAGCGCTTCTCTTTTCCTTCCTTTTGTCCCTGATCCTCAGATCCAGCTTGAACCTCCTCCCCTCGACTCCTCCCTGGATCTGTCCACCCCCACCCCGGAGACAGAAGGGTGCGGTGGTCTCTCACGTGTAGGCCTATAAATGTGATTCATCAGCTGGAGTCAGCACCAACATCAGTAGCTACTCTGTTTCGCAGTGTATCTCGCATTCCTATCCTGTGTGTGTGCAATACACTCACTCATTAAAAGAGCATTGGCGTTGTTATTTCTCAGCATGTTTCTCAGTACATTTCTGCGACCTTCAAGATGTAATTGGTAGCTATTATATTCTAGTCGGCTGTAAAAATGTAGGCCCTAAATGTAATGTTGTGTCTCATAAGTGTCATGTCTAAAGGTTTGGATGAACCGATTTGTGTTTTTCTTCTCGTTTGTTCTCCTGTTGCGAAATATCACTTCGTCTTCCGAGGGCTCATTCTCAATCTTACACACAAAGGTCAATGGACTCCTCCTTGAGGGTAATACTCAGCCTGTGAAACATTTGTATTTTGTCTTGAGTAGTTCTAAAAAGGGCTTTGTTCTGAGAAAAATACCCTGATTATGTCGTCAGGGTTACTTTGAGTTAAGACCTGGTCACACCGTGTAAAACTGGTCAATTGTGTGGTACATTTCGCTGGGGGGAAGTGAAGTCAACTGGTGAAATGGAGGACGGTAGCTGATTAGCAGTGTGTCATCCACCTTTATTTAACACAATCTATTGGAGTACAAACTGCTCGAAACAGAGATCTGCCGATGGTTTTAAAGACCGTCTGCAACAGTCGATAGAACATGTCTTTTGGAGAGCTGGAGTAAATGGCCCAAGAGAGACAAAACAGGAAGAAGCTTGGGAGCTGATTGGAATGAATAGCTGGAGCATGTCTTGGCTGACTAGCGTGCTAGTAGTTAGCTTGCCAACTTGTTCATCACCTAACCACAAAGTTTAGAGTCATGAAGGATGTTTTAAATGCTAATGTAATTTAAAAAAAACGTCTGTACATTCAACATGAGTGTATTTCTCTGAATACACAGTAACTCTCTCAGACACTTTAACTTGGAGCATACCCAGTACTACAATTCCCTTTATACTCAGCCCCACAAGTTCCTCTGATTGACACAAGTTACCTGCATTAAGGCTAATCAGGGGATGTTTGTTTTACCTTTGCTGCTGCATTCATTTCTGATCCAAAGCTATAAAAAAAGTGTTTTGCAGTGAGTGTGCAGATGCTTTCAGTACGTTAGATAGCATAGCTCCCACAATGTAGCTAAGATACAGAGTGAGTTGTGTTCTTTATTTATTACTGTATTTGTTTCACGTAAGTATAAATATTAAAAAAGTGATTTTTGTCTCAGTGTTATTTTATTTGTATCGTTAATCAGCAGCACAGTTACAGTAATATTGCTATAAGCGTGATAATGGTTGGTGATAGATGATCAACCTGATGGAACACAGAGACATTAGCAGGCAGATGGAGGAGATACAGCTCAGCAGGTAACCTGTCACTTGTTATTCCACACCAACTGAGGGGGCAACATCAAAGACAAGACAGCGATAGACACACACTTGACACGGACAACATCGAGCAACTCGCCCAACCCCAATTTACTGGCATTGCCTTCAAGAAAGGGAAGTAAACTTTCAGATTGCAGCCTGTGATCTGTGTCAGTTTATTACTATATATGGTTATCCGTCAGCTTCATTGTGTGTTTATTCTGAAACTAATGCTTGAATCAGGTGAAATGAAGTTATTAATAACTGCATTCTATATTTGTCCATCTTCACACTTAAGCAGGAACAAGCGTTGCAAAGAAAATGAGTGATGTAATATGTGACAGTCACAGTGTATATTAACACTGCCTATAATTTTGTCTGGTTCATTTTAATACTTCAAATCTGTAGTCTGCTCCTCTCTACTCGTGTTCAAAAAGAGGATTTGGAGAACGTTTAAATGATGTATTGAGCACTTGGAGGTCAGTAGGCAGTGTGAACGCACAGAAGTTCAAAGAAAACTGAACATCACTTTCAACACAAAAAGCGACTGTCTGTATTAAACAATCATAATTATCATGAACCTTTCACCGGAGAAACGTATTAGATAACACATAAGGACATAATATGCAATATCTGCAAAAATAATTATTTTACAGAGAAAGTGATGTTGCACTGCCCTTGCTAAATCTTAATCTTAAAAATAAGCCAAATTAGATAAATCTCTTGAAGCATCATTTCACAATACAACTTGGAAAACAAGACCGTTTTAAGACAAAGCACATCTGTCTCACAGTCACAAGTGTGATACATTTTAGTAATAACCTCAGAGTAGTATGTATGTATATGAACCACGATTAAAGTTTTTAACAAAGTAAGAGTTTATTGGAGGTGATGTTAGAGAGTCACAGAGCTATACTACACATCCTCTGTGTACATGTGTGTTTATCATTGAGTACTGCCTTTAGCTTTGTACGTCTCCCGATGCCGCATCAGATCTTCAATACGTATGTCCTTCAAGTGCACCAGATGCTCTAACCTGTTGACTTTCATCTGCAGGATCTACACACACACACACACACACACACACACACACACACACACACACACACACACACACACACACACACACACACACACACACACACACACACACACACACACACACACACACACACACACACACACAGTTGCAAAAAGGATGTGGTTAAACTACGTAAGCTTTATTTCTGAAGCTGTGAATTATCTAAATGATGAAAATTCCCTGAAGTTGTAAGGAAATGTAACAGCTTTGTGTCATTTTTCTTTCTCAACATGCTGATGTGGCCACTGGCAGAAATGAAAAAAAAGTTATATCCGCTCAGCAGAAGCTGACTCAGTGAACACTGCTGACACAGTTTATGACACATATGTTTAACACACACACACACACACACACACACACACACACACACACACACACACACACACACACACACACACACACACACACACACACACACACACACACACACACACACACACACACACACACACACACACACACACACGTGACTGACTGTCAGAACATCTGTAAACAAAATCGTCTTCTGTTTTGATGCACCCTAGGGGTATAGCTGTGTCACACATTAATTATTGTTGCAGGTGTGTGTGTGTGTGTGTGTGTGTGTGTGTGTGTGTGTGTGTGTGTGTGTGTGTGTGTGTGTGTGTGTGTGTGTGTGTGTGTGTGTGTGTGTGTGTGTGTGTGTGTGTACCTCCACAGTCTCCTGCAAAGCCATGACATCTTTCTCTTTTTCCTGCAGGATTAGCCGTACAGAAGGGTCCATGTCTGGGTACAACTGTGCTGTGTTCTGTGGCTTACTGTAAAATACAAACCAAAACAATTATTATTATAAACCCTGCTTTTGATTAATTTAATACACATTAAAAGTAACTTTTAGTCATACCCGCCATGTTTTATTCTGCTCTTTTCCTCTTTTGTCATGGTATCTCGTGCCGGCTCAGCCACACGTTCTGCTTCAGTCTGAGGACCTTCTGATGACAACAAAGTGAGTATTAATATAACATCCTACTATAATATGAACACAAAATGATGACTAACAACTGAGACCTAAAAGCATTCACCCATTCAATCTTATTGACACAAGCAGGGTGAAGGGAGGAGGAAAGAGAATGGCAAGATAAGAAGATGGAGAAAGAGAAAAATGAGGAGGCCTTTAAGTCCTCCAGTGCTGAGCTCAGGCCAGCAATAAAAGCCATCTGGTGATTCTGGGAGCTGATATGAGGTCCCGAGCTGTGTGACTGATAGCGGATGGGGTGTAGATGGAAGAGGAAAGAGCAGGGAGGAGGTGCTGGTCTGAGGTCAGCTGTACAGGGTTGTTTCAGGGACGGATGAGGTGTGGGAAACGGAGGAAAGACACGTCACCGATTCACTCCCTAAAGGTCGTGCCATTCTCTAATCAGTCCTGTGTGATGCCGTTAAATGTAGGCCGGTTTGTGTCTGTGTGCGGCCGTTGTTATCCGGGGGAGAGATTAGAATGAACTGAGTAATCGCTGATAATATCAGGGCAGGCGGGCAAAGAGAGGGCAGGAAGTAAAGAAAATATTGGAAATAACGTGATTTCAGATCAGATTTGGCTTCACAGCAGCTACTAAACAATCCTCTTAAGACAAAATAAAACGTCAGTGTGTCTCAAGTATTACGTTTTTGTATTTGTCAGCATACAGCACCTTTGAAATGTGTCTAAAGTTATCCCAACTTCCCATATTGGGATGAAAAAGGCTCACTTTATACTGTGGAGCTTCAGTCATGCTTGCAGACTGTGCACTGTGTCAGCTAATACAGCCCACTAGAGACACTAACAGAGGGAAATATCATCAATCTTAGGTCAAAACTCAGTCATCACATTTATGTTAAATCAGCAATCTTTGTTTCTGTAATCCAGTTGATTTGCCTATTTCACTGACTTATAGGAACACTTCTCCCCCACAATGACCCAATGATCGCTTCTTCTTCTGTGTTACCTCGGAATGTTGAAGAAATGTCTCCGCAGTGAACAAAAGATTAAAAAAACAACAACTTGTACAGTATAATCTGCTCCTATTGACTTACACTCATTATTTATTCCATTTCTTTGAGTCTTTGTTCACCATGCATGGAGAAAAACAGAGTTTCCTTGACGCATTCAAGGTAACAGTAACTTTACATAATCATTTTGGGGGTGTTGTATTTCTACAATTACAGTAACTTATTGTTCTATTTTCTGCAGATATATTCAAAAGAAAAGTTTGATAAATGTGTGGAAGAAAGTTTGCGTAAAGGAATAAAAGCTGTCAGGATTTGTTTAAATGGTAAAACAAATGTACAACTCCACCTGTATTAAGTTTCTCCTGGTTTCTGGTGTCATAGTATTCCACATTCTGGTTTAAAAGAAAGACATGTTCAAAATGTGGTTATTTTCCAGCTCCAATGGAAAAGAGAGGACCACAGTAATCCTTTATTCTGTAATAAGCATTCAAACAGGACGGCTTATAGTATGTATGTCTCTTAGCACACATGCATACACACCAGTATATTCTCTGTAGTCTGCTCTAGTTTCTTGTCTATCTTCTCCCTGAGGGCGCTCAGTACCGGCTCTATTACTCCTGGAGTGCTCAGTACAATCTTCCTCACTGTCTCCTCAGGCACGTGGAAGTTCAGCTTGGAAAATACCTTCCTGTCCACAGAAACAAATACAACAACACATGTTTCTAATACAAATAATAAAGTAACTAATCACAATCTCCAAAACCAGTCACATTAAGAACAGCAGTTTGAAAGTGATGATGCATTATTAAAACACTATGGGGGACAATTTGTTTACAGTGAAAACTCATAAATCTGTATCTGGCGCTGTGCCATATCGGCAGCCTGGGAGAGGATGAGTGGGAGTGGGTTGGATTGGTTCTCACGACCAGAGGCAGCGAGACCCTTGGTAGTGCTTAGCAAAAGTTCTGTCTCAGTGTTAAGCTTCAATAATTTAAAAGAAAAAGTCACTTGCTGTGTTAAGAGATTTCGTTATCAACTTTTTTAGTGTAGTAACTTTGTGCAAGAATGTTCTAGGGAGATGTGGACATATTGACAAAGCAACATTGTGAAAATGTAAACCTATCCAGCTCAGGGGAAGTGACCATAATACAATAAGTTCCTATGCTTTTAGAAGTATGTCTGAAAACACTGATTGTCATTTAAAGTAAAAATAGACACCGAATAATTTATGTCTGCCTCTGTATCAACATTTTTGATGACTTTCTTTTGTTTATGAAATATGTAATTCATTAAAAGATGCTTGAGACAGTCAACCCATAGGACAACTTTGGGATTTGGCTCAATCTTAATAAAACAACTCCATGATGTAACACAATCCTTAACCACTTACTGCATTTAGGAGATAAACTGAAGACTTGTTAAAAGTGATTTGAGAAGTTAAAATACCATGTCACGTCAACAAACACTTTGAATAAAGAAACAAACAGATAAATAAAGGTATCTGGTGTCTTGCCTGTTGAGAAGGATCCAGTTACCGAGCTTCTGCTGAGTGGAGTTTGCAGAGATGTAGTTGTGCGGGTCAACTAGCTTTGGGAAGAAATATTTGACAACCTCTGCAGCCATCACTACAGAGGGTTCACCAGAGAGTCAGTACATACATAAATATATATGAGCTGATAAGCTGCGTTAATGTAAACAAGTAGCTGGAGACTTTGAAACACAATTTATACTCGGTCGTAGCCTATTTCTCCTGCCTGCTTATGAGATAGCCAGGCCGGAGCTCAGTGAATAACTACCTCCGTCACTGAAGTCTCTTGTGATGTGTCTCTTGGGCCGGGACAGAGATATTTTGTCTATCCATGCGTACAAATCTTGCAGTTCCTCTTCGTTAAGTTTTCGGTCCATTTTTCCGAAAACGACATCTGTTTCTGGACACTTTGTAAACTGAGCTAGCTTGCTAGCTTTTCCCGACAACTGGTTGTTTAAAACGTTGCTAGGCTACCGATAATTAAATGGCAACACAGATTATGGGGACTGGATCTCAAGAACGGAGAAAAAAGACTTGAAACATTGATTCTTTCGATTCACTTTATTATAAGCTTCATCAAACTGACAAAAAAAAGATTTTAATAAATAAGAACGTTTTAAAATAACGTTCAAAAGGAAATCCCACAATCATTTGGCATCAATCAAGGACTAGACTGCTAGTTACAATCAACATGTATCAAGTCAACCTATAAAACAAAACAGCGGCATGTCATAGTTCAGTATCACAAAGTCAAGCGTACCCTGGTTAGTACAAAACAATTTCTAGGAAAAGTTATAACTTTTGTGGTTCTTCCTTAATTAAACAATCCGTAAAGTGCCCATGTTGGTGCCATATTTGTATCTATTTAATTTAAATCCCTTTACAACAATATTTCTTAGAAAAGCAGTACCAAAACCAATGTGAGGGAATTGGTATAGGGCCTACAGTTACAGCATCAAAAGTGCAATTGCCTATTACATTGTTCACATATCCAAGGATCAAGAGACACATTTCCCTTAATAAAAATACAAAAAATCATCATCATGGCAGCTTAGCCATTTGTCATTTATAAAGCACAGAAGTAGAGTCTGTCAATCACGGCTTCAGGTCGTCATTAACATACTGAAGGCTTACATAAGCAAGACACAGACAGTGGTAATCCTCAGGCAGACCATACTTGACAGAAAAGCTCTGTCACTTTATGTTCTGTGGATCTGGTTTCCACTTTAAAAACAGACGTGATCTGTCTCCTTCAAGGATTTCTAGGTCCTTCTTAGGTGGGACAACAAAAGTGTCCCCTGTCAGAGGATCTCATTGTTTACAGGCTGAATAATTCCTCTGTCATCTGGGCCTGCTGGAGGGCATCAGGGCGGCTCTGCCTGCAAGCTAGAAAAACAAATGGTGTTAACAAACATACTGCTGATGAGCTTCTCTCAGTACAACTCAAGATGTCTTTCTCTCTTTGTTTCACGCCTCTTAGTTATTCAGCGGTGGCCCAGAGAAGTGAATATGCTCACTGACTCACTAAACCCGAGTCACTGCTTGTTCATTACACTGCTATGTTGGTCAAATGCCCCAAACCACAGACGTCTTTATAAACGTGAATGCCTTGAATGACTTTAGTAATGTCTGAATACCAACTGCCAGGATTTGGAAGATTTAAGAAAGTGTGGCTCAAATACATACCAGCTGAGTGTGTGGCAGCGGAGAGCGGACTGCAGAGGGCTTCGGCTTCATTGGAGGCATCGGAGGCTTTGGCTTAGAGATCTTAGAGAGCAGATGTACATTTTTAAAAAGTGCTGATGGCATGAAGAGTTAAATGTGTGAATGCAAACATGAAGATTTTCAGTCAAA
This sequence comes from Notothenia rossii, assembly GCF_949606895.1. Lineage (NCBI taxonomy): Eukaryota > Metazoa > Chordata > Actinopteri > Perciformes > Nototheniidae > Notothenia > Notothenia rossii. The sequence goes on from NC_136909.1 coordinate 72,451,930, forward strand.
TATCATGTCACTTACCGGTTTAGAGGCCAGTGGTGGCAGAGGTCTGGATGGAGGAAGTGGCTTATTCTGAGAAATAAAAAGACAATTCACGTAAACAAAAATGAATAAACTATTTTAAAAACCCATTAGTGTCCTTAAAAAGTAATTAAACATTTTCGAAATGCAACCTACCTCAGTGTAGATTGGCTTGCTTGAAACAGGCTGCATAAAGGCCCTCATAACCTTAAGAAACACATTGATGTACTGGTTAAAATACAATACAAAAACTGCAGACTGCAACATTTAATAAAGACAAAACAGATCTGAATACCTGTTGAACCTGTGATGGCTGTGGTACAGCTGACACTTTGGAAGGTGGCTGTAAGGACACAATGAGAGATGAGTGGAGGCGAAAGCTTGATTTGTCTTTTTCAACCATAATCCTTAATGTTTTTCGTAGCTTCAGTACACCTGTTTATAATTTACATTAGCATCCATGGATCTTATTGGTTGTCAGTGTGTGTCTCAGGCACGATTCAGCAAGCACATGTTTGCAATGACATGGTTATAAGGTGCACACCATAGATGCCACCAATGTAAATATCATGTCTAAATTAGAAGCTAACACAAACAGTGTTGGTGCTAGTGTTGTTGCTCACCACTGGAGCTGCTCTGCTGGGTTTCAGCGCTCCAGTATGTGGTCTGGCAGCAGCAGAGGACAGAAGTTTGCAGGCTTGAGTGGCTGAAGACTCCACAAATGTAGGCTGGCTGATGTGTGTGGACCCGAGGCGAGGGCTGCCTCGTGAACCGCTTGTCTTAAACAACGGGTTAGTTTGTCCAGAGGTAGATTGGAGGCGCCTATAAAGAAATACAAGCTTAAATTAAAGATGAACAACATACACAGTGTTGTACAAAGTAATCTAAAATAGACTAAATGAAAAAAATAACCAAATGTTTTCTGTACCTCTTCGCAGGTCGCCTTCTTTTGATGCAGCATATTAAACTTGCAATAACCAGGACCGACAGCAGGAGCAAACCAACCACCAACACGATGAACACCACCAGACCTGCCTCTGCACACACAAACACACATTGATTGTGACACTATTGCTTTATGCTAAAGGATGAGCATGTAACAGAGTACGTCATTGTCCAGGAAGCAAATGCACTGTAACATCATTATCTCATTTGCACAGACTGGTTGGGGAATTCCATTAAGTACAGTGTTCATCAGAACAGAGCGCAATTGTTTGAGAGTGAATTTTACGTAATAAATCTCAATTAAAACAGAGCAGAGGAAGACCAGACACAAACAGCCCTGTGTGTGAAGCATGGCCATTGAAGACTTGTTCAATACCTTGAGGGAGTTCTGACTGCTCCACATCACAGAAAGGCGGGGCCCATCCAGGGTCACAGTGGCACTTCCTCTCATGATTACAAACCTGCCGGAGATCAGAGTCACTGTCAGATTTGCCATTATTGCTATACACAAGGTTGGGTAGTCAAGGATTCAATAAGATTACACAATCAGATAACAATACATTAGCACCTATAATTGTCCCAGACTAAATTCAAGAAAGTTCTAGTTACGATGTCAAAGATTACTTGATAATGTAACTTTTTTTCACTTCAATGTGCGGCCCTTTCGAAATAACGAAACTTTTTGCATTCATACAAAGCACTTCTGACATTCAGGGTGGCCTTTTATTTAAAAACACAACTTTGTGAAAGTACTGTTTTGTATGGGTAAACACATTTCACCATCTGTAGATACATAATATGCAAATTGCATATTATTTGCATTTGCAAAGTTAGACATTTTTTTTAAGAAACCTTTTGTGGGTGTTGAGTTAATCCAAAAGTATCCCATTTGTATGCAATTTATCTGTAATTACATTACTACTTACAGATCTGCATGTCATTTGAATTTAACTAAGTACATTGAATTAGTAATCTGATTTAACCCTGGCTTAACAGCGCTGCAAAGTGTTGTGAGGTCAGCAGATCTCTCACCCCATGGTTGTTGCATTTGGCGGAGCAGTCGCTTGTCCCGTACACTTTTATGCTTGGAATGTCTTGACACCGTTGATTGTAGCACACCTGAAAGACGATGACACCGTTAAAACATCTGGTGTCCACAGAGGTTTGGTGGATGCTCACACCATACCGTTTTCCTACCATGTTAGTGCCACACTTGGTACCAGCAGGCACCATGCCCAGGTCTGCAGGGTAGTTATCTTCAGGGTTCAAAGTTGCCTCGTTGCATATTTCTCCATTTCCCACTTTGTAGAAGGACTTCCTGGATGTGACTGGAAACTCCCAGCCCCCGGTGCAGAAAAGTGTCCCGCAGGATTGATCTCTGTAACCAAAAACCACAAAGCATTGATACCAAAAACCAACAATACCGCACTGTTAATAAACACTCTGATAGTGCTGGTTGGACTTTGATTACATACCGGCTTGAACATCTCTGGCTGAACAGCGTCTTTCTGCAGTTTCCATATTGGTTGAAACAAGCATCTGGAGCCACTTTAGCATCTAAACAGAATCATGACAAACAAGTTAGCTGCAGACCTAGGAGTCTTAATTGTCTATATATCCAGTTGTAGAAAGCAACCAAGTACATTGAAAGAAGATACTGGAACAGCACTTTTTCCCCGACTTCTTCCTGCTTTAAACTTTTACTGCGCTTTTGACTCCCTTGTGGCCACATTAGTTGCTACTTTCTTTGTAGATTCAGCTATAACATTTTGATGTGTCATTATGCATTAAGCTACCCGGCTTTAATAAAAGCCCACCTTGAACAGCTGAAACATAAAGTGATGCTTGCAAAATAATGAATAAAAAGTTGCAATTCAATAAAACAATAAATCATGTATTCTGAAATTGGATAATACTTGTACTTTAACTTGTTACAGAGTATTTCTACAGACTAGAACAAACTATTTTTCACGGGTGTTTTTTACCTGGCCCCCAAAGTCTCCTGCAGTGTTCCTGCTGTGAAGGACACTGTCCATTGTAGCAGTATCCTCTTCCACGGCTGCAGGACCGACCGTTCTGGGTGAATGCGTCAGTGGGACAGGTGGCAGAGAAGCCAGTGCAGTACTCTGCCAGGTCACAGTCTCCTGTCTTCGCGCGGCAGACGCTGCCTGTCGGCTTCAGCTACAGAGCGGAGAGAAACACAGATGGGGATGTACCGACTACTGAAATAAGAACACTCACACATAAGCAGCCAGACGGCAGGCTCACACAGTGTCTAGCTACATGGTAACACAATAAGTATCAGTGGGACTTCACTCATCGACAATATAGAGGGCATAGTAAGTTTTACTTACTTGGCAGTTATGGCAGCACTCTCCATGAGCACACTGGGCTCCTGCATTAAATCTGCAGGTGGTGGCATTGCAACAGGGATTCTTGCACTCCTTCAGTGTGAGACAAACAGAATATTACGATACATTCTACTTTGTGTGCTTTGATTATGTTACTGTGTGTATCCTAGAGATGGGACCAAGTCTCAAATCTTTGTATTCAAGTCCCAATGCAATTTTTAATAACATTTTCGACAGCACATTTTGCATACTGTAATTCATTTTGAGTATGAACTCAAACAAATTATCTTTGGCATTCTTTTTCAAACTGGCAGTAATGTAACTTTTGTGAAAGTTTGTCATGATTGTCTCCTTCAACTAAATTAGATGCTGTCAAATTAGTTGAAGAGAATTAAGTATTGACTTCCTGGGACTTAATAAGAGTTAACTTAAGTTTAATCAGGAAATGATGGGAAATCCTGAATATATTTGAAATAACATACATTTAATCTTTGGGCTCAGGTAAAAGTATCAAGTCCAATTGAAGTCACAAGTCATTAGTGTTAAAGTCACATTAAGTGTTTTTATTATTATTTTGTCAAGACAAGTGTGAAGTCATTACATTTGGGACTGTAGTGTGACTTATGTGATTCGAGTCAACACCTCTGGTTTATACACTATTTGAGCGTGCCATGCACAAACCTCTGCAGTGCCACAGTCACACTCCTCTCCCAGCTCCAGGAAGGCATTTCCACACACTGGTCCTCCATAGACGCGCTCAGTAGAGGGAGTGTCCAGCAGACAGGCAGGGTTCACCTCCTCCAAGAACCTGCTGAGCTGCTGCTGACTGCAGCTGCTGAACCGCTCAGGATACACAAGGCTAAGGGGATGCAGGATCAAGAAAAAAAGTGAATACAAGCTTTAACTTGGGTTTATACAATGGTGGATTTCAGGCAGTTTATCTGCAAGCAAGCTTACCCGACACTCTCGGACATGATGCAGCCTTTTTTGGATGTTAAAGAGCCGCACACACAGTTTTCAGAATCATGGGACAAGCCCAGGTTGTGACCCATCTCATGGGCAATAGTAGAGGCCACTCCTATTGAGTTGGTGTTATGGTCCTGAGTGTGAAGTAGAGTCAAAACCAAGATTAACATCACACAACTCCCATTCGTTTTCTTTATATTTTTACACAGGAATGTAGTATAATCACCTCATTGACAGCTCCAGAGTTAGAGGTGCACATTGCGTTGGTGTTGGCTAATCCCACAGTGGAGCCATCAAAATCCACACCTCTGAGCGAAGAACAGGACAAACGTTTAGATGGCAGCCAGCTCTAACAGCTCAACACATCATCTTGGCATTGTCTTTTCAGTTGGCAGCTAGAGCATGAAACCTTGGAGGAACTCAATTCTCCTGTTAGCATTACTGTGTATGTGTGTTAAAATCAAAAGAGGATTAAAAACCCATCATTTCGAGGCTGCTCATTCTTACGTGATGAACTGTGCGTTGTCGTGTTTGGTCCTCGGCAGAAGGCTCCTCTGACGCCACTCGAGGAAGCGAGCGAGTGTATGCTCCGGGTTAGTGCTGACCTCCATCTGATCTTTGTATGACCAGATCTCCAGAGCCACCAGCATCACACGGACACCCACTGGGCGATACAGCTGAAACACAGCAGCATGTTAACACCAACTGGAACGCAACCAAAAACTGAATGAAATGTTCAGAACGATATTTTAGTACACAAAAGATTATACAATGCTACAAATCACAGAACCAAAGGCCTCATCGGTCCCAGGAAACACCTGTTGGGTCTAGTGCTGTCTGATGCTTGCACTTCTCTTTCAGAGTATGCAATGAGGATTGGGAGAAATGTGTGAAGCACAACAGCTTTGGTGTGAAGATTCACAGTTAAAGTTAGATTTTCACAGAGAGAGAACTATCCCTTTGCTATTATTGGTCAGATTCCAGTCAGTGAGGAACACATAGTATCAGGACAGACTTCTGGTGTTTAATACACAATGAAAATGAAGGGTCCAGAAACGTGGCAGCTCTGCATTGTGATAAAGATGTTGAAGGTCTTTTCTTTTACTAATATAAATACAAATAATTGCTGGAACAATTGGATGGGTACTTAGTCCGAGGTCAGAGAAAGTTAAAAAGAAGTAAGCTTTTACACTAATGTTTACTTTAGAATGGCCCTGGTCATTTATTTAATCCGATCAGTGCTTTTTGTTTAACAGAGCAAAAACATGACAAAGTTGAATCATTTATAGTGATAGACAACAGAGAAACAAACTTACCTTGTCTACATGGTTTGTTATTTCAAGCGCTCTAGCCTGAATGGTCTTCTTACTGCCAAACTTCTTATACTAAAAGAAAATATGTTTCTATTAGTAAAACGATCATTATCTTTGGCTACATCTGCAATAACAGGGTCAGTCGGAGAAAGGAAATATATCAAACCTCTGTGTGGTCGACCACCATCACCAGCTCCACTGTCCGGGGTTTCCCTGAACGGTCTTTGGTCTGGGCTCTGCTTCTCTGCAGGCACAAAGGGTGGATGATATTAACAACATTAAAAGAGTCGGAACGCTTTTTATATGAATACACTTTATTTGAATTAGTTTATTTGTAAAGAAACTCTCGAAACTGATAAATAATTAGGGAATAGTATAAACAAAAATATGCAAACTGTGGAATGTGTTAATTATCCTGATGCAAAAGTACTGCATGACACAAAATGATTCTTATGAATATTGTCTCTGTGTCTCTTGTTACTTAATTTCCCTATAGTTATTTCCTTTTTGCGTCTTAATTTGTTGTAAACAACTAATTGTTAATGTGGAGTGCAAACCACTTTGTATACATCTAAATATTTGTGTTGGTTCTCATATTGTAAGACTTTTAAAAAATCAATGGAAGAGTGTTGTATTACACTAACAGAGCTATAGCAAAGTAGTATTTTATGATCAATGCTTTTTTGTTATGCTTTTTTCCCTCAAAATTGCATAATGTAAGAACGATACACAAAATATTGGATATCAGCTGTCGGCTTCAAGCCCTGGAGTATTCCTGTATGTGTGTACTGTGTGTGTCTTTACCAGGCTGCTGAGCTGGAACAGTCCAGACGGACGAGCTCCATGATCATAGAAAGTGGTTGTGTTTCCATGGGAACAGGAGCTTCTCTTCCTCCTCAGGTGTTTGTAGTTGTAGACAGCATGAAGCCCCTCGTCACTGTGAGTCTGGGAGCTCTGTCTGTCGTCCTGCTGTCCCACCTTGGCGCCGGCCAAAGGTTCGATGAGATGCATTTGGTCCTGGAGACGCACAAACCCCCTGTAGTGCAGAGCAGGAAGTTCTTAGAGACTCACAAAGCAGTTTTTCTTTTTCTACAGGATCTCTAATTCTCAAACAGATCTCAGTGCAACTGACTACAAGACATGTGTTTGTTTATCAAGCTTTCAAGTGTCCACAGATACTGACACTAATAGACATGTATTTTATAGCAAGACTTTGTTGATTGAGTTACAGATGCAGAGCTACACGGTGCAGTCTTAATGGTCTTTGTAATAGGAGAAATGGACGATGAGGGACTGATCCCCTCTTTTGATTGGACACTGTTGTGATAAGTCAAATCATCATGGGCTTGATTAAGTGTTGCACAGTACTCCAAAAAACGATAACTTTGTTTTAATGAGAGATAACAAAAAAAGGACATCCAGCAATACTCACTTTATTCCTGAGCATAGTTCTACACTGGCAGAGGAGTCCTCTACTCCCACTATGTGCCCATGGTAGTAGCAGTGAACCTGAAAAGACAGCAGTTATTCATCAGAGACAAGAGGAGAGATTTAAGTCACACTTTTTCTTCCATAAGCACAATGCGAAATTGGAAGATATTGTGCGATGTGTGTCATGGTCAGATGCAATGTTTTGTGAAATGTCTTAACCATATACGTAAATTCCTCTTCCACATTGGACTCAAGCATTTCAGTGGATTGTGTCACCTCTTATAAAAAGGACATTTGAAGTTGGGAAACTTCCTTTTATCAAGACATCGGAAATGTCCGAATAAGAAGTTACTGGCAGGTCTATAATGCCACTAACTTGATAGATGAAGAAAATTAGATATGAATTTACTAATTTGTGGGGGTTACTTGACAGTTAGCTTAATATATTTGGGAAATACTGTAACCAAAATTGAAGGAATACTTGCATTATACATTTTCTTGGACCCTGTTTCTTATATTTAACAGTTCAACAATATAAAGAACAAAAACAACAAAAAAAACACAGGAAAGCCAACGTAACAAGAACAACTGAAACTGGCAGAGCAGGTGTCACAGGATATCCTACACGTAACTGTCTCACGCCTTTACAGTAAAAAAAAGATTTGTGGTAGTATTACACCAGCCTTGTTTCAGACCGCTGAATCGCCCACATCTTAATTTATTCAACGATTTCAACAGAATGAATAGAGTGGAGAAAAAAAGGACGCCTGATTAACAGGCTAAGTTCTACACTAGGTTGTTACTCAGCTTTCATTTGAGGCTAACAAGCACAGGCATGTGTTTCAGATGTAACACATCATAATGCAAGCATGATAACATTGATTATTTTATAGTGAAATAGTAGTGAAAAAATGTTAAGCAACATACCCTCAGATCTGGAGTAGTTGTGACTTGGGTGCCCTGATCAGAATAGTGTGTCACAGAAAAGTTTTCCCCGACAAGATCTCTGAAAAGTACAGAGGTTTTTTTTTTATGGCAACAGTATTTACACATCAAGAAAGAAAAAATACAGAAAAAACACACTTTTCCAACAACATTTTAGTTTTTCTCACTTGTTCTTTTCCAGATGCAAAGTGTAGTTTTCCCCTGCTATTGTCAACGAGTACTGGAGCACATCAGGGGATGTCTATACACACACCCATACACACACACACACACACACACACACACACACACACACACACACACACACACACACACACACACACACACACACACACACACACACAGAAAAATATACTTTAAGACATTCTTAAAACGTGTGTTCAAACTTTATATATTGTTTTAATTTCTTAACAAATATATATCAAAAGTTGAACTGTAGAGTGATGGTTACCTGATGTTTAGCAGCTTTATTACTGAGAGATGAATCCTTTATTCTCTGAGGTATCACAGTTTGGTACTTCATCACATGAGGGAGAGTCCTCACGCTGTCCGCTATTATTCCTGCAAGTACCAGGGAGAGGCTATTTAATGAGACAAAAAAACAAGAAAGAACAACGAAAAAACAAACAAGAAAAAGCAAGAATGGCAAAGAGAAAAAAGAAAGAAAAGTCGTACCCCACGAGGAGAAGAAAATCCATATGAAATATCCAGAATATTGCATGTTGCTCTACCGGACGGACTCTATCATTGTGAGCTGGAGTCTGAGGGAAATAGGCTCTCAGCTCTCCGCCCCTCTCTGCTGTGTAATATCCTGAAAATTACCATTTGAGGTTGACAAACCACATGAGTCACTATCCGACATTTACAAAAGTCCAACGTTGTTCTTTACAACATTTATATAAATTGTGTAAGGTGCTGATCCAATGTTTAGGTTACAGACATGATTTTTGAGCTGTAGTGATGAACATCGGTTAGAAATGGGTGGAAGTTTTCCAGTGAAAAAAGACAGTCGGCTCAGCCTTAAAGTTCCCCTCCTTGGTTTTGAAGTTTCTACGTGGCTATGGGGATTTTTTAAAGTGTATCTTTAACTCGGGATTTGATTTTCCCATTTACCACTAGTAGGTTAAAGTTACACATTTAAATGTGAACTAGATTACAACTTAAGTAGGCCTTCCACTGAATGTAGAAATACTTTGCTGGCAGATTTATAGGAAAAAACATAGGAAACTTCTTATTTATTAAAATATCTTCAGTAGCCAACTCAATATATTGACAGCAGAACCAGTGCCATATATATATAGAATCTATCTATATGGCGCTGAGCAGAACATAGCGAAGTATAATAGTAAACCCTTCAAAGTCCATTAGTGGACTTTGTCGCCACTTACTGGAGAGATGGCGGAACAATGTCAGATTTTATTTATCGAAAGCTGTTTTCTCAAATTATTATTTTTTAAATTTAAATTAAAAAAGTCCCAGACAGCGGCTTCAACAATAACATTATTTTTTCAGCGATAAATATGTCGCTTCTGTAGGCTACTAATAATGTCGCTCCGATAGGCTATAATTCAGAGAGGAACAATATTAATGTCACTCTTTTTAAATATAAAAAACCTGAAAAACATTTACTTAACGTGGGGCAGCAAACGTTTCTGATAATTACATGTACATTCAACGTTACACGGGAATATTTACAGTGTCAGTAAGAATATAAACTAAATAGATAATGCATTCAAATGTTGACGCATGGCGAATTAACCCTTAACCTTGCAAAGTTATATTTTTTGTGGAGCATTATACCACACGCATTAAATCAAATATCCCTATTTCCGAACCTTTTTGAAGTGGACTTTAAATCTTGAGTCTGATTCTGGCCAGTTGATGGCGACAACGCACCATTTTGGATTTGACAACCGTCAAAATACTAGATGACGTCGTCATTCCGCGACAACTACAACCAAAACATAAAAACTCTTCACATTCACTGCAGCTTTTTACAGACGTTTCAAAAAACGATGCTGCAGCCAGACTTGGTACGACTTCTGACAGAGGGACATGTTTTAGTAAAGAGCTGCGATGAATACTGTCTGACAGGAAACACTCAGGAGCCGAGGCAGAGTGAGGGAGAAGAGGGTGAGGAGGGAAACCCGTTCAACTTCACCCCTCAGCTGATACACCTGAACAAGGACCACCAGCTGTTTGAGGTAACATAGCAACAACTAAATGAACCGTACTCATTCTGCTGAAGCACATATATAACCGTGGCTACAACATTAGCTAGCTTACCTTTTCAGCATAACTCACTGCTGCTGAATGGTTTTACAGGATGGGGACATTCACAGACACATGTACCTGCAAGACCTCTACATCTCAGAGGCTGAGGACAAGCCAACACTCAGGTATGCAAAGAAAACCAAGGTTAGCTTTGGTAAAAATATGAGCTTGTGTGTGACTGTGGTTAACAAACAACAAACACAACTATTTTGTATGTATTTATTTGTATTGAACAAGGGCCATCTATCAACATGCATTAATCTCAAAAGAAGAAGAGAAGCTATATGCCAGATTATATAATGTACACACATTAAAACCAACAACCAATAAAACACTTCCTAGTGTTTATCACACTAACAATTCCAACTAATGAAAAAACAGATGTATCAAATATAAATACTGCTACATATATTATTTAGGCCATTTAATTTCAGGTAGGATAGTGTAGGAACTTAACTTTAAAGCAACAACAAACGAGGAAATACAAGTAAATAAAGATGCATGCGAGGTTAACTTTACAAACACCCAAAACACATGGGGTTAGGAAACAAATACACAAAAACAACAGTTAGCTTACGTGATAAGATACAGGTATCTCCAGAAATTTGAACAATGTAACAGCCCCGTGTACAAATGTGCCCCAGGAATGATATTCCTTAACTTACGAATGTGGATTGTATTGTCAGTGTGGGTCTGACTGTAAGTCACCAGCCTCCTCTTGTTATCTTTTCTCAGTGTTTCAGAGTTTGCCTGTCACATATCGGGCTGCAGTGCAATCTTCAGCACTTTGGAGGAGTATGAGCACCACTACAACTCCCTTCACAGACACGTGTGCTGCTCCTGCCGCCGCTCCCTGCCAAGTGCCCGGCTCCTAGACATTCACATTCAGGAGTGGCACGACTCTCTCTTCACTATCCTTTCTCAGAGGCAAGATATGGTAAGCAAAAGTCTGCGGTTGTGTCCTTTCCCATGACACCTTATTATCTTGCTCTTAAACTATAAGCATAACCCTCTAACATTATTTGAAAATGAACACTGAGTCTTTAAAGCTTTACATGACACTTCCTTTACATTTTTCAGTACCAGTGTTTGGTGGAGGGCTGTGGACAGAAGTTTAGCACTAGTAAACACAGGAAGGACCACCTAATCAAAATTCACAAGTATCCTCCAGACTTCAGATTTGACAAAACCAAAAAGGACAAAAGGTAAGAATGCATATTTTCTCCATTAGATGGCAGCAAAACCTCAGTAAAAAATACTTTTCTATGCAAGTTTTCGGTCTTGGAGAGTCAGTGTTTATTGATGTAAACAGGATTCATGCCTCTTTATAAAATGTCTTGAGTTGAAGCAATGTGTCTTTTTTCAATCAGCTATTTCATATTTTTATGTAAACATAATATGATAAGGCAAGTTTTGTTGCAAAAATAAGTAAACCAGTGTTAAATCACTATAATTGTATTTAAATAAATGTTTTGCATATATTCTTAATTCATGTCTTTGTTAATAGAAACCGGCAGACGAAGAAACAGCCGCAGAAAGACTCAACCATGGACGTCGTGGACGATGTGTGTGAGTCTGAGGGTGTGTGTGAGGTTATGTGTGATGGTCTGTCCCACCAACCTGAGCAGGGAGAATCCATGGAGACGCATGGGTCAGAGGAAGAAGCTGCTTGCATGGCGAAGTCGGCCTCTACTGAGGAGCATGCTGATCTTAATGCTGCAGCTCCCAGCACAGAGAGTTCAAGCAGCAACCCACTGAAACCAGGATACTCCTACAGGTTAGTCTTTACAAGTCTGCAAAGCACTGGATGTCCCAGGCAGCTTTCGGCTGCAATAAGGGAGGCTTACATTCAGCCATTTTTAAGATGTTTTAATGTTAACTTTCAAGGTGCAATTATGTAGTTAAATTTAAGGTTTAGCAAACTGCAGAAAGAGATCTTTGTCTTATTTAAACACAATATTATATAATTAAAATGTATGAATTTAAATCCTGCTAATATTCTCCAGTGTATTTAAATGACAGACATCTGAGGCAGCCGTGTTTTTGTCTCCCAGGGTCCCCACAAATGTGTGTTTTGGTCACGGCTCCGTCCGGGGCTTCAGAGGGCGGCGGGGAAGGAGGAAATAAACCAATAGAATTCTGCTTTCTGTTCTATGAATATAAATAACTTTATACACTTGTCATGTAACACAATATATTTACTGTCATATGGGACGCTGACTTCAAATAAAATGTTTTTTACAACAAATATTTGATGTGTATATATATTCATTCAGGTGATAAGCAGCGCTGCAAGGCAATGCTTAAATGACAAATGATATGGACAAATTGCAAGAGAAAAAATTACAGATGGCAGAATTTACATAAAAGATTTTAATAATTGTACAAAACATCATCACCCATCAGATATAAAATACACTGTACATTCATTTAGCATTTTTGAATGTTTGCAAAAATAGCTGATGACTTTTATTTACATTTTAGTAATGAAACAGGACTTTTAAGAGCTCTTTGAACACCTGTGCAAAAAAGTTTTCCTTTTGAGGTACTGTAAATACAATTAAATAACATTAATTTTATAGCTGATTTATATTTTTGAAACAAAAGTGTTAAGAACTTAGAAACTAACGGGAATTATGTTGTTTAATACATTCTCGTTGAAAGCTCTCATGGTTCAAATAAGAGAAAAAAAAGAATAAAGTAATGCCAAAGATATACATATTTTTAAATAAGGAAAAGGTTCTTTCTAAACTTTTGACTTCATTACAAAAGTGATGAAAAGGCACTAAGGAGCACTCCAGGGGAGTATCATGATGGGTCTCATTATTGATTATATGGATGTTCTTTTAGAATAATGTTCTTTAATTTATTTTCTTAATTTCTTCTTTATATTCTCTGGTCGTATGTTAACGTACAATCAAAGGCCTCGGGAATGTAGGTAAAAAGTGCTTTAAAAAAGCACTTATTGCTTAAAACCACAAAACTTCAGGGTTTTAAATAATTGTGTAATCTCTTTAAAATTACTGACTTAAATATTTACGGAAAAGAAAACCTTAAAACATATGAAGTTTGAATATGGAGCCCGAGAAAAATAAACTCAGTGAGTCTGCGTTATAAAATAAAAGATAATACCAAATGCACTGCAAATAAAAATGTTAACACATGCTTAACTGTTGACAGAAAAGTAACTTAGCCTATTATAAAGATGTGTTTTAAAAATGCCAATGGAGTGAAAATATCCCACTTATTTCCGTTTCGCGTGTTTTTAAGGCCTAAATGAAGGACTAGTGGCCGAGATTGTTCTACCAGTATTTTTGTGTACAAAAAATATTACATTTTTCCTTATAACGAAAATATCATATGCTTGTTCGAATAGGATTCACGACAGGTTGACTCATGGGATGGATTTTTTGCAGTGTTGGTCATTTGCTGTATCAAGGCGTTTTTTATAGAAGCTTTCCAGACGATGAAAGTTAGTGAGGGTTAAGACAAGTAGTACATCCCATATGGTCCACCGAATAGTCCCGGGACGGGGAATGCCGGCCGGGGTCCGGTCAGAGCCCCGTAGAGGGACGGAGCACCCATGGGGCCCAGGGGGAAGGGGAAGCTGAAGGCCGGCAGCAGCGGCTTCGCGACCAGCTTGAATTTATCCAGGTCGGCCTCCTGCAACCTCTTGGCCTTGGCCCTGCGGTTCTGAAACCAGATCTTGACCTGGGTCTCTGTGAGGCTGAGGGAGCAGGAGAACTCCGCTCTCTCTGCGATGGACAGGTACTGTTTCTGACGGAACTTCCTCTCCAGAGACAGCAGCTGAGAGGTTGTGAAGGGAGTTCTGGGTTTCCTGTTGTTCTTGTGTTTACGTAGATTGCACGATGAGGGGCTGGGAAGTCCTGAAAGTGTGGATATAGAGAGTCAGATTATTAGTGCAAATAAAAATAAATGATCGATATGACTAAAAAGTGACTTTATAGCTTTACTTCATGCATGGGTGTCAAGCCATTTCATTCACAGAATATTTAGGCTGCAGAAGCTGTTTTTTGAAGCCTTTTAAATGTAATAATATTTCCATCACCTTTTAGTTATAGAGAAATATAGATTATGAAGTGGCTTCTTACATTGAGTTTTCTCATCCGTGCACTATTGTAAAAAGACATTGGTTATGGATTAATTTGTATAGGTCAACATTCACTGTCGTATTTCGTGCAAGATTAGTGATAAAGGATATCCATAGAAAGATTTTGACAGTTTCAAAGGTGAAAGATATTTGTTTCTCATATTTTAGAAAAAAAGTGTATCCTACACTCACTTGAAGGGGACGCGTAAGGAGTCTGCAACCAGGGGTTCGTTTCCTTGTCGCTGAGGTCCACAGCCTCGGGTTTGGAGCGGTACAGTCCGCTGGGTGACGCACACTCGGTCTCCTCTGCTGAACCATGTTTTGGGGAGTGGAGTCTCCTGTCCGGCGTCCTGTCTGATATGAGGGACTCCACACTGAAAGGCAGATCTAAGCCTTTTGTTTTACACCTTCTGACAGATGACAGGTCCAGCTCGTCGGCCCCTGTGCCTCCAGCGGCTCGGTCCTCCGGTGAGGTCTCCCCCAGAGCAGCCGAGGGCGGTGATCCCTGCTCAGGATTCATTACGCACGACTGAGGTGCCATACAACCAAATATCCTGCCGCTCGCCCCGTTGCTGTTTTTCTTTTTGCGTTTTCACTCCCACAAATCTGTTATCTCCCAGGTTGCTCCAATGTTGCGCAGCAGCGTTAAACTTCAGCTTTTACGCACGGACTTGTCTCTCCTTCAGTGAGTGAAGTGCCATGAGTTGCACTCTCATCTTTCCGCCTGCCTATCAGTCTGTCCATGTTCCCACGTGACGCAGCTAAAACGGTTTCTGATAGGCCAGGCTTGTAATGACAGTGTTGTGGTCCACTTCTTGTGCCTGTGGTGCCTTTACAGATGTAAACCTCTGATCAGGGGCGGGGTGCAGAATTATTACTCCCTCCCATGTTTTGCTGTTGTCCCCCCTCAGCTACATCAGCTCCCTCTCTGATGCTCTGGCATAATTTAATGTAACTTTTAAGATAAAATCATCACTGCATGGATATATTTACATTTATTTAGCACACACTTCTTTGCTAGCTTCCAGTATTGCCTGAAACATTTTGTTAAATATTGACCGTGTAATTATACACCTTACTATCTGGTCAGAATAGTGATGCATTTAGCAGCCAAAGAAACAGATATTTCCTTTAATATATTTTCTGTGGAGACCACAATCTGAGCAAGCATTACTCCAAATGCATGCTGTTGTTGCTTTGCGGCTTAAGAAAGTGGACATTGGCAACTGTTTGCTAAGACTTTATAAGGCAAAGATATGTTGATAAGTGTTAACAGCTTGTCACTGCCCCCGAAGGGCCACATAAATAAAATAATGAAAACAGTTACAAAATAGACACACAAAGAGTCAGTTGCAAAAACGTTTAATGTTTTTAAATGTTTTGTTATGAGACCAAAAGTGCTTTAACTTGTTTTAGGACCCGGTCTGAAAGGTTGGATTTACATGTTACAACACTTTATCACAGTGTTTCATTAAAACAGTAAGACAATCCGGGCTTTAATTCACCGGATTTTGAATATACTCTTCAGAGTTACTGTCACTATAAATAACATATCATGTGGTCTGTAATCAAATTATCTATGGCTGTGTATTGCCCATACTTCATCCTATTGTGTTCATTGTCTGTAACCCTTTTGTGAGACAGTAAAACCCCAAATAATGTTGCAGAGGCCCATTGAAGAGGCCTTTTGTAGCTCTTCAAATCAAGTCAAATTATTTTCAGTGAAACCCAATATGTGAGAGTTTCTTTTCTCTTATGGGAACTGTTGTTGGGCCTGCAGCAGCACACTGACTGACTGTCTGTAGGACAATTGGTTAAATGGAGTTAACTGTTTCTCTCCCTGAGGTACATTTCTGCTTTGATCCTGCTGCGACTGGCGCCTGTCTGCTCTCTCTCCCCCTCTCCCTCTCTGTGTGACAGTGATAGATCGCTGGGTAACTATACAAGCTTTCAATGACTGTAATTTAGTGCCCAACAACATTACATTCTCCTCTACTTACTGAGAATATTACCACTCTCACTATTCTCCTGTTTGAAAAGGGATGTAAGGCGGTGTGTTCCTTTTCAATTGTTTTATAATGAACGAGTAAATTAGATATCCTTCTTCTCTCTGAGTAGCATGCACATGCAAGAAGAGTACAATGAGTATTTTTGGTTTAAGAACCTATTTATTCACTGTATAGTGCATTAGGTGCGCTACAACTTTATCTCTTTGTCTATGTCTCGCTGTCTGTGCAGTACTTTTTTATTGCAAATCAACAAAATATATATATATTTCAAAATTGAAAGACAGTTTATCCTGAAAATGTTGTGCCTCACTGAAGAAGTGAAAATGTTGACCTGTTGCTGGTGCTCGTTTAGGGATACAAAAAAAAAAGGAGGAAAAAAAGCCACATATTTTGACAGGAGGCCAGGGGCCAACTAATAAAAAACAACATGAATTTTGGGGGTAAGCCTGGGCCTCTGTCTCTATCTATGATTTTTATTTTAGCCTGTCACTTTATTTATATTTTAAGTTGAACAAAAAATCCCATTGTGAATTAGAAAGTGTTCAGGGACACCCCCAACAGCACACCAATTGAATTGAATGGCAATTCCTCCAATAGTAGACAAGCATTTAGTAAATAACAAAATGTTGCATGCTGGCACGTGAGGAAAAGTCAGTGGGTTAGTATTAAGGAGTCATCCTCATTCAGCATGACTCTGTGTACAATTGTATTGCAATCCATCCAAAAGTTAAATCTTAAAAATCGGGGGAGCGTCAGACCAATGTCCTCATATTAAAAGCTAAAAAAGACCAGTGTTAAACAACAATAGTAATATTGAAATGTAAAAAAAAAGATAGATGGATACATTTGATAAAGAAAGATGGAATGAATGTTTCAATATGTTTTAAGTTCTGGGAAAATATTCATACTGTCATTCTTCAGTTTAATATTTTGTCTGCCTCACGACTTCAACTATCTCTCTCTCTCTCTCTCTCTCTCTTTCTCTCTCTCTTTCTCTCTCTCTCTCTCTCTCTCTCTCTCTCTCTCTCTCTCTCTCTTGCCCACTCTCAAAAGTGGAGAACTGTTTAAGGAGGTAATTGTGGTTTCCAAAAGAGTTTTCTTTCAAACCAAACATGTTGAAGCAGGCTTTATATATTTCAGTTTTTTAAATCTTTCTCTTTGATGAGAGCTGGCAGGGTTTACAGCAATCCTAAGCAAACTTTGGGAGGGGGGCTGGAGTCATGTGGGATAAACATTTATGAAACACACAGCGGGGAACTTTGCGGTGAAAGTGTATCGTCTTCAAAAGAGAAGGGAGGCCTACTCGGTGAAGCATAACAGAACATTATCCTGTGTCTGAGTGGACCTGCCAACATTAGTATGTTCAAATGTCAATGGATCACAAACTTTTCCTTTTCATGACATTTCCAATAAATCACACTTTCTAAGAATTATCTTTATCTTCACAGACCAAATGAAGGGTTGATTTCCATACGCACAAGTATTACCGTTCTGTCAATTATGACCAAGTCAGCTTTGCTTGTGCCCTTAAATCGGTTTCTCATCTTGAATTACCAGTAACAGTAAGTCTGAAATCGAAATGTAAATTAAATCGGTTTCTCGTCTTGAATTACCAGTAACAGTAAGTCTGAAATCGAAATGTAAATCACCAAAAACATTTATTTACATTTTAAAGCTGTCCACACCCTCTTTTTAATACAAAGCTGGATTTCAATCACACTCAAATTGGGTCTCCCAAGAATCAAATGTAGTTTATACCTTTACAACATTATTGAGGAAAACAACTTGTTATATACTTCAAATAAACTTTAATTTGCTGGCATCTTATGATGATGTGGCAGAATCAAGAGGTCGCAGTGAAAAAAATGAAGAGAGCGCAGACCAGGCCTTTTCTATAAGCAAAAATAATTTAAACCGCAACTATAGCTAATTCAGATCTGCTCCAAATTGGTTCCTTATTCTCCCTTTCTCCAAGTTGCATGAACATGGGCCATTGGTTTTTAATATTGCTGAAAAAATGTTTAGCTCAAAATTCCCTAGCAAAATAAGCATTTGTTCGTTATGACATGACAACCAAGTATGAAAGAACACATCTGAAGAAGAAACTGTTACAAACACAATCATTGTATGAATTGCAGTGGCATACAGTCACTCCTGGAAGGAAATCATGTTTCTGCACTTGTTTGTACAACATATGTTTAGGTTAAATTAAGGCTATTGAAACTCAGAATACAGATGTTCTTTAGCCATTACCTTGAAAACTAGCATTAGCTGAGGTTGTCTGCTTGAAGCTTCGTTGTGAGGATGATAGGTCAGTCATTTTCCTCCTTTCGGAGGACATGCAGGAGAGCAGATGATGCTTAAGACCTTTGTAATTATGTGATGGGTTGTTGATTGGTCAAGTGCTTTTCATTTATCCTCTATATGTTAGCATGACTTGGCTGCCAGCGTTGACAGGCAAGCAGCGAGCGGGTTATTATGCCTCTGTGTGTTTTGTATGTAGGATATTGGATTTGGTGACAGGAAGGCGCGTTCCACATGGTGTCTGACAGAGTGACAGTGTTTGGCTGATGGCGACTCGGCAGTGAGTCCTGCACGCAGTGCCAGGTGCTAACAGGTGAACACAGAGATATTGTGGCTGTATTGTCGCGGTTTGGTTACGGGAGGGGGGGGACAAAGGGAACCGGACACCCTCTCTGGACCTGGAGCGAGCCAGGGGTTGGGGTGAGCTCTGTGACAGTGCTGACAGTAGTGGAGAACTCGGATAGAAGCCTGCACTCTGCGATGATAACACCTCTGATGATGATGTTAGAGAATGACCCACAGAGGATAGGGATGTTAAATTATCATACGCTCTTTATTGTCTCGCCATGATAGCAGATGTAGGCGTCTTTAGTATGAGAGTGATGACAGCTGAGGAGCAGAGGACATCACAGAGAAACCTGACACACACACACACACACACACACACACACACACACACACACACACACACACACACACACACACACACACACACACTCTATGAGGTACAGCTAACCCATGCAGTGTCTGAGTCTTGAAATATAGAGAAGCTAAACTGTAAACCAAACAAGTCTCTGAGTGTAACAAGAGCAGCATTCCTGTGGGTCACAGCGGGACAGCGGGGCCTTGCAGTATTAGTAGATATTCTGTGGTCAAATGAATGACTGGAGAATGTTACCACAACCTATAATAATGTATCTTCTACAGCCATTCTGTTTATTTTCTGTTTAAATTCCTATATCCATAGGGAATTACATCCCACAAATGTCTGTGTCACAGAGTCAGTTCCTCAATGAATTGCAGAGGTCAGAGCAAAGCACACTGGGAGATGGGACTGAACACAGTTTGGTGTTAGCTCACTGGGAGCTGAGAAAAGAGCACAGATCTGATTCAAGCTGTTTGTGACAGCTGTTGCCGATTGACTCTTTGCAAATTAGGTTAAACATTTCCCGACAATATTACAATTGACTTCACTGAAACCACCCAAATGATGGCAGCTGCACTGCAACATGCTGTGACAATTTAAACTGCGACAAATCACACAGCAGCACCTGTTAGGAAATGACTGGGCCACTGAGACACTC
Source organism: Notothenia rossii (assembly GCF_949606895.1). Classification (NCBI taxonomy): domain Eukaryota; kingdom Metazoa; phylum Chordata; class Actinopteri; order Perciformes; family Nototheniidae; genus Notothenia; species Notothenia rossii. The sequence continues at coordinate 72,471,898 of NC_136909.1, forward strand.
AATTCTATCTAGCAAACCCAAGACCAGGGTAGGTGGAAAATTGTGCATAACATTCTTCCTTTATTCATTCAGTGTGGCATTAAAAAAAGTCTTAAAAAGTCTTAAATCTAACTTGGCTTAAGCTGTAGAACCCCGACTTCAACTTTGAATGAAAATGGGTAATCAGTGCAAATTATCTTATGCCTTGAGAGTGACTTATCTCCCTCTAAAACAGTTTCAGATTTCTTTGACAAGTTTCCTCGAAGCCTGTGACTCACGCTGACTTCAAAAGATGTTCTAGGAAAGTCGATGATGCCAATAAATCATAGTAAATAATTACCCCTGAGGCTCTAATAATGTTGATCACAGAGGACCCAAAAGTGGAACAAATTAGGGTCACATGATTTGCTTAGGGGCATTTTGTGCTGGCTCTCGATGGTGGGAATAGCCCTTTGCTTTCGCCTACAGATTTTTCAGGCCATCAAACGCATACCTCCTTACTTTAGGCAAAGGATATGCTTTAATTGTCTTGTTCATCTCACATGTGAATACAGATTGTACATTAAAAAGTGTTGTTTTATTAAAATATATTTAGGGTTTCCATGAGAATGTGTGCCTGTGATCTCAGCCCAGTGACAACCTGAACAAATACGCTGAGTTGATTCTTCGGAGATTACAATAGATTCCACGTCGTCTCATGAACCTCTGAAAGAGATGGGAGGGCACAGCAGAGGCCCCTGAATAAACAACCATTAAATTCTCCCTGCGCCTGTATCTGGAGAAGCTTCAAACCGGGGGGCCGTGCTTTTAAACTAACTAAAACCACAACGAAATGGAGCTGAATGTAGGGAAAAAGAGTTTGAAGCCCGTTTTACCTTTACTGCTTAATCTTTTTTATATTGGAGGCTTGGGAAAAGAGGCAGATTAGATGACAGCGGGATAAAGCGAGGAAGATGGGTGTAGAGAAAGAAGAGGGGGATGAAAGAGAAGATGAAAGCTTTGTTGTGCTGATGCTTAATGAGCTGGAAAACACAATTGAACTTCTCTGACTGTGGAAATTGCTGTGAGGGCATCGTAAATTAGCGCCAGTGTGGGAGCTAGCCTGCTGACAGAAAAGGGGCTTTGTGCAGTAAAGGCTTCTTCACAGGATTGCAGCCACTGAGATCCTCACAGTGGTGTCATCGCTTGATCTGTCGCAAGACAAGGAGTTTGGCGGTTACTCTTAAACATGTGCGTGGAAATTGTTGGATAGCATTTGTGTGTACTTATTTGCAAATGTGCTTCACTGTTGAACTGTGTTAACCAAAAAAACAACTTTGACCTTAATTCCCTCCGTCCTCCTGACTTAAGGCTTTTTATATTTTGCATCCCATATGTTCTCTGGGTGCTGCTACCTGTGGATTCATATACTATACAAAGCCAGTTAAAAAACAGACAGCTGAAGATACAACGTTGTGAGCGAGGATGGGTTTTTGATATTTAGTGAACTCCAGTCCAAAGGGTGACTCTTCATTCTGGCTTTGCAGGCTTGGCACATGCCTTCTGTTACTAAGTGGCTTCATATTGAAAGACTCTGTGGCTGCTATTCTCCGTCCCACTGGGTGCCAGCCTCTCTGCCCTGGCAGCTGCTGGGCTGCAGAATAGACCCATAGTTACCCCTCTGCAGGTGAGCTGCACAGCCAAAACAGGGCCCCTCAAAGGCCCTTTCAGAGCCTCAATAGGAAACTGACTTGGGGAGAGAGGAACAGCCTCACAATGGCCGGCTTCTCTGGACACAGAGAAGATGGAGATGAGCTATTGGGGCGCTGCTTTAGTGCTGCTTATAGCCATGTCAAGCAGAGGTGATGAGAGAAGAGAGGAGAGGATGAGTTCTCCCTGTTAAGTCTCTGCAGACGTAGCTCTTGATGTCCTGTCATCCTGCATCTCTGATGGTAATACTGCGCCTTTGAAACTTATTAAAAACGAAATGTTTTTTCCATGTCCTGGGCTGACGAGGGTGACACTCAGCTGCTATCCACTTCTCCCCTCTTTCCACCCCCTCCCATCCCGACCACTGGAACTCCCTTCATCCTGGCAAAACTCTTCCCATGCCAGCAGGAAGAATGCACTGCTGACTCTCACCTCCTTGTCATACTTTGTAAATTTTATTAGCCATAGCTTTAACTGACATATGAGAAGTTGGCAACGGAGAGACTGGGCGAGGGAGGGGAGAGAGAAAGGCGCAAATAAAGGAAAGAAAAAAATTGTTAGTCCTTTTCTTTGTGGATAATTGCAGCATGACCACATCCTGTCCCACTAGAAAAAAAGAAAAATAATCCATGTGACAACTTTAATCCCTAAATTAAAATGATGACTGGGTGCTAATTCACTGCTATGGTTTATGGTCTTACTAACCACATTCAGAGTGAAGACTTGGTTACTTTAACACAGCAGTCCATACATTTACTTTCTGATTTGATCACATATCGCTCCTTATGCAAACTATAGCTGAGATATCTAAACGTTTAGCAAAATGGTCCAATGGGCTTAATTATATAGCTTCTTATCAAACACTGTTTTTAGAATGAGGAGCAACATTTGAGTAACCAAAGGGAGGGGGGGTTATTTGTTAGTTTGAATTCCTTTGGATTACAAATGGTTGTGACAGCCCTCAGCATGAAATCTGAATAATTTAACCTATGTAGTTCTTCTGAAACGTGTACAATTATGCTTTGGTAAAACACTATAACCCCTTAATGTTATAGCATTAGTTTACATGTTTAGAATTGTTTATAATGAATTTAGTCAAAGACTCCTTTCAAAAAGAAATGTTGCCCATATTTTCTGCCCCTTCTCCATGCTCCAGAAATATGTCTGCAGCATATTCTTTCTTATTGTTTTCATTCACATGAGATTTCAAACACACAGTCCTTTGAGAGATTATGGAGCCTTTAGCTGTCTAATATAATTAAGTTGGGTAAAGAGATGCTATCAGTCTCATTCTTCCTACTCCTCCTCTAATCAGTTCCACTCTGTTATTGCTGGCCCCAGGCTATTTACCTCTTTGCTAAACTGCTTTCACAAGCATGACACTAAAGCCTGCAGAAATGTCTATTAGACCCACAGTCTCTGCATTGCTGACCTTACGGCGGTGGTTGCCATCATTAAGGAATCAATGCTCACTGATCTGACGTTTCTCACACCTCCTTGAACTCTTTCCTCTGAAGTTAGTCGACCACTTTTGAAAGGTTAAGTAGTGACTGCAGCCCTGCAGGACATTAACACTTTGAATTCCAGGACGGAATTTCCTTATAAGTTATAAGGAGGACAGACATGTCCATGAATGCACCACACTTCATGTACCATTTGCTCTGAGGTTTTGAGAAGAAAGAAGCATTTCCTGCAGTCAGGCCAGCTGGGAGTGATTTAGCTACATTAGTTAAATCCAGTTCTGGCAAGCGGTTTTCCTCCGGGATAAGTTCATAGGGCTATGTAAACCAACAATGTAATAGTAACCCTCTTTAGTGAGTCTCATCTTGTGTTGGCTTGTTTGGAGAGGACAGAGTGGGCATCATTAATGTGTTTGTTTAATTTTCATAGATCGCTATGACTTTTGAGTTAAACCTCTCTCTGTATCTTTGTTTGTGTTCATTTTTCCTGAAGTACAGTACATACAGTACAGTACATATTTCAGTTTGGTGCCTTCCACTTTTTTGCTGTTATGAATGCTAAAGAAGCTCCTGCTGTGTGCCTTTAGGCCCCTATAGCATGTCTGTAACTCTGCACCTCCCAGCTCTATGTCTGAGCACTTAATCCATAGCTTTTTCCACTTCATCACATTCTCATTACTAATGATGAAGATTCTTAATATTACTTTCAGCATTTATGACTTTCGCTTTAGTGAATCAAAGCCCAACAATTCTAAGCTTCTCCTTCTGAACCTGCTGCTGAAATAAAAGAGTTATCTTTGAAACATCCCTGACATTATGGTCGAATGGGTATTTCTTCAAGTTATGACATTGTCTCAATGCACTATACTGTAAACACCATTAAATAGACAACTTGGCATCAAATTAAACAGTGATCAGAGCAATTTGTCAGTAATTATTGAGCTCAGACAGACATTTCAAACCAGATATCCCTTTCAACAAATGTATGATTTTTATTAGATGTACCTAAATAATAGGATGTAGGTTGAATACATGTTACCTAATATTCTTTACAGTTTAACCTCCACATTGTTATTCTCATAATCAGATCACACAGAAGAACTATAAACAGTGTGTCGTCTTATCTGGCTTCTGCTTTTACATCTTAACTTCTGCTCCAGTTCTATCACTGAACTTGTTGTTATCCATGTTCTGTAAACAAGTCCAACAGCAATAACCTTATCCCTGGAGACATATGTAACTATGGGACACTGGTGCTTATTTGATACTTTGAGCTGATACTGCCACTTTATTCTCAGTTTTCACAGAAAACCAATAAGCAATGAGACTTAGAGACTTATTTTTAGATCTGTCCTGTAAGGCAAATTAAATACAGCAGTGAGTAAGTGCAGTAAGTCATCACATATCAGTGATGGTGAGCGCTTTCCCTTTCATGCTGTGTCTGTTGTCTGCGTTGGGCAGGTATGTAATTATGGTTTGAAAAGGTTGGAGCCAGGCTTTCCGCAGGACACAGCGTGGGAACCGAGAGGGGGGGGAGATCAGGGAGCAGAGCGTCGGCATGGCAGCTACAATCTATAGAGATAGACATCTAGGCACGGTCATCTTCATCTTATGAAAGTCTGGTAGTCTATTCAAAGATCTGACTCACATCCTGTGACTGTGCCAAGATAGCGGTGGCAGGAAATCTGATCTGCGTTGAATGCAATGAGCAACTTTTCAATCTGACTTGAATATAGGGTCTTACACAGTAGCAGAGTTGATGAAGAATGCATTGTTTTTAACAATACTCCTTAAATCAGATACAAGGAGGCTATTTATACTACTATTATAGCATTAATTGTAGACTATTCAATATAAATATCTTATATAATAGCAATAATCTTTCTTCAACATTTTAAACCTAATTTTCCCAACATTAGACTCATATTGACTTTAGGTGGCATCAGAACATAGTTTGAACAATGTACATAATTTCCCTGCAATTCAAATAACATAATCTTGTTAAATAACATTGATTTTCATTACACAATATAAAACAATCTTCCTATAAGTCTTTTAATGAAAGCAGCAGTGGAAGCAGTGCAACAATTAGTTGTGGATAAATGATGAAGACTAAGGATTAAGTAATTATGTTTTATTGTGTCAGGGTCTGACATTCATTGCCACCCGGGAGCCTGTAATTATTCTTTGACTGTGTAACAAAGAAACCATTGGTATTTCAACTTTGATGATGCACAGGCCATAAATCACTGAGATACAAATAACTTTTATTCATCTTTACATATTCTCATATGCTGAGCTTGTTATGTTTTAAGATTATGAACCTCGAAATATGAGAGGTCTGTCACATCGTATCTGTCTTTATTGTGAAAAAACAAGGAGGAGAGGAGAGACTAAAACGTTTCAACTGCACAGAGCGTCCACATGTTTCTTTAATAAGGATGAAAGCGTGGCGCTCTTGTAACCAGATCTCTCTGTAGCGGGCAGCTTCCCATCTAGGAACAGCAGGATCCTCTTTTAACCCAGGAGCATCAGGACAGATGGGACTGTGACACGCAAACTCAAACACACACACACACACACACACACACACACACACACACACACACACACACACACACACACACACACACACACACACACACACACACACACACACACACACACACACACACACACACACACACACACACACACACACACACACACACACACACACACACACACACACACACAGAGAGCGTGACCAACATGAGAGGAATTCAGTGATCTTACAGAAGAATGTGTTGTGAATATCAGGGGAAGGGTCAGCAGTTAAGAACATCTGTAACACCTGTACTCTACGACAGTGTTTCACAGGATGCGCTCCCCGCTGAGTGCATCGAGCTGGCGGCTCTGATGAATTCTGTGGTGCTGGGGGTCAGAGGTCAGAGGTTAGGGGTACTCCAGCTGGCATCCAGGGCCGCAGTGGACTCCAGTGAGGAGGCATTCAGTGGCCAGAGCAGGAGGGGAGAGGGGGAGGCTGAGGGGGAGAGGAGGCCAAAGTTGTTTCTCTTCATGTCTTGTTTGATGTACTCCGCCCCTCAAGGCCTTCCTTTGCCCTTCTGACATAAACCACTATTCTCAGATGTTAGAAAAGCACCAAAAAAAACACATAGCATTAGAGACTACCTCTATATAACTTTAACTAAAATGGCTTTAATCAATATTTTAAAGGTCACCTATTATGCAAAATCCGTCTTTTATACATCAACATGTGTCCCCTCTGTGTAAAGACATTCTGAAAGTTTCAGGAAAAAAGATTCGCTCACTTTTTGTCCTGATCCATTTATATAAAAACCTGTCTGAAAATGAGCTGATCTGATTTTGGCCACTTTACGATGTCATAATGTTTTTTGGGCTTGTGTAACCATTAGCCAATAACCAACCAAGGTAACCCCCCCCCCCCCCCCCCCCACCTTATCACCTGAATCTCCTCCTAGAGCTCCATTGTGTTCTCTTTAACCAAATATCTCTCAGAGAGGTGTGGGGAGTGGCTCCTTATTTTCATCTAAAGTAACAGACAGAGAATCAGCACTTTTGAAACGGCTGAAACAGAGGGCATTATGGGATGCTACAATGGGTGATCTGTTTGGTATTTGGAGCCAAACACTTCAGAGACATGTTTTGTATATATCTGAGACCTATGATTTATTGATGAAAAAGAGAATAGGAGACCTTTAATATCAACAATGGATGTCATCCCTCTGAATATACCTCATCGTTTTGGTTTTCCGGTTCATAATTTACTGTTTCGGTTCACTTTTAAAGCTCTCATGTTGTTGTTTTTTCCGCACAGGACCAAATGAAAAAACAAACAACATTTAGCTGTTAGAGCCAGCTTTATCTCAGCAGGTGACACCAAAAACAGTGAATATGTTTCTTACATTCATCAGGTGGATAGAAACACAACTTCCAGTGAATTCTAGCATTGATATGTCTACTATTTACTAGTATAAGTAGGCCACACTATCTTAGACGGTGATATGTATACAATACACTGTTGTACTTACAGTTTGTTTCAGGGGCCAAACATATTCATAATGGAAGGTTTAAGATGTTACAGTAGATAAAGTGGAACTTCTGTGAGCACGTCAGTAGTCAAGTCTCTGCAGTTCCTCAGTTTATCCTGTGGAGGGCAGATATTATAATTATTGAGCCACATGTGCCAAGTGTTGGCATGATGTGAGTTTTCCAAAACATTAGTTCTCCTCGAGTGGAAAATGTGTTTAATGAGAAGCGTCCAAAACACAGTAAATAGCCATTAAAGTTGCTCTAACAGCTCCCACATGTTTACTGAGTTTATGAGATGTGTGTGTGTTTCTTTGTGTAAGAGAGAGAGAGGGACCACCAGAACTTTCTCTCTCATGATTGCATCTATAATATAATATTTCCATGGTTGATACACACTGTCAAAGCAATGTATTGGCTCCGTGTCACTAGCGTCGCTAATGGCCATCTTTCACACAGATACTCAGATCAGCTTTTCAGATTACACAAAGGCCAACCTTATTGCTCTGCCTCTCCTCCTAGTCAGACAAAAGGCTTCTCAGTTTTCTGTCATCAGTTACATAACAGACAGAAGGGGAAAGTTCCTCTTTCTTTCTGTCTGTCTGCTGTGCAGCTTCTGGTCCTCCTCCCCTCGTCTGCCTCGGCTGTCATCAGAGCTATTGTTGCTGGAAAAGTGTCTCGGGCATTACCTGTGGAGCCAGATATTCAGGTGGGCCCCAGACTGACTGGCTCATCACTCCGCTCATTTTACCCCCCTCCCCCCTAAAACCCCACCTGTCCATTGAGGAGACATTTTATCAAGCATCAGTAAGCCTACTGAGAGTTTAAGGCAGCTTCAGAAGTGCCTGAATGCAACTGTTGAGCAGATGCCTCACTAATTCTTCCTGCGGCCGTCTCACAAGTCTGACAGCGTCCCGTTCACCAGACCGTCATCCCAATACTTCATGTTCGCCTCCACTCTTCCATGGAGGTCCTTCCCCCAGCCCTGTAATTGGTGCGGTTAACTCCATCATGAGATGTCTAATGTGTGTTTAATGGGTGTTGGTGAGGCATCAATTAAGTTAATTGTAGATCATTGAGTTAATTTTAGTTATTTAGAAAACCCCAGCTTTCCTAAATGTTGTGATTGTGGGGGGATATGACGGGGGACTGTCTGTGAGTAAAGACGGAGGGGTGGTTAGCCTCAAATACAGCCCTGAGCCCCGGGAGGACCTTTATGAGATTTACTGATAGTAATGAGGGTGGTGATGAGGTTTTGGTGCTGATGATTGTTTTAGTGTGGAGGATTGACTTTTGTGTTTTCCTACAGTATGTTCATTATGACTTTTCAAACAGTGTGACAGTATGAGGTTGAGGTTTTAGAGTGGAGTCTGATGTCTACTGCTCATTGTTTTCTTTTTGTTTCTTTGCCTGTGGAGAAATCTTGCTGAAGACACAGCTTTAAGTCAAGTAGAAACATGACAGCTGCATTCCCCACAGTCTTATCAGTAATAAGCTGTTATTGGTTTTGAGGCGGAGCCAGGAGATCAGATGCTGCAATTAAAGTTACTCAGTGTTGTCATCGCTGCCGATTACATATTAATCTCCTTATTAGTTCACATGATGCTATGTGTAAATAAGTGTAGCAGTACACATGTGCATTTACACATAAATAGATGCAACAACTGTGTGGCAAAAAAAAAAACCAAGATGGAGCCAAGGTCATTTATTGTAAAATGGGAATTTAGTCAAACATTCATTCTGGCGGTTTCCCCCATAAATTGCTCCAAGCTGCCACATTTGGAGCATGTTTCTGGGCATAAATCATGACCTAATGCTGTATTTAAATAGTTGGCAATTTATTCTTGGCGCACTCCTAACATTTTGTGCAATAACACTGTGTGACTGTGTGTGTTTCACAGTTTTATTGGCAGTGATCATTACCTGCTGACAACTCCCTGGTCGTTATTGTTTTATTTTTTCCAAAATGCTTGTGATTCACATGATTCATCTGCATTTGCACACCACACACAGACACCTAACATATTGTAATAGCAGAAGAATGCAGTGTGAAAGCAGATGGGAACATTTTTGCAAACCAAGCCTCTGATGACTTTGAGATGTGTCAGGGCTCAAATATGAAGATTAAATTATCTTTACATCACCTAAAGACAGTGGAACCTCCATTATCTCTAGAACTTGTTTCGCCTTCAGGCTTGATAATTAAACCAGTCTACATATACTTCTTCACCACCAAAGTAGGTAAAACTAATTGCAGTGACACATGGGAAATATCATCCCAGAGTTATTCAATTACTTCTGTTGTATGAGCATATCAAAGCAATAAAAACTCATGAGGATATTACATTTTTATCTGTTGACTGTATTTTCTTTTTAATGTAATCCAGACATTTCGAAAAGTTTCAGACCATGCATCACTTTGACCAAACCAAGTATTCCAGGTTCAATTGCAGATACCAAAAATGTCACAATGAATGAACCAAATTGCCGTGGTATTTCTCTATTACTGTAAATCCCAGGTTGGAATAATTGTTTAATATAAAAAAAGTGTTTTAAATGAAGGACTCAGACTTTAGCAAGACTTTTGCATACCACTTCTCTTTGACCTCAGCATATTTCAATCTATTCCTTTAAATTAGACTGTCTTCATGAAGGCAATTGCTGCCAGATTCTTACTGGTGACAAACATACTGTACACTACCTATTAAAGTGACATTGAAGAGCATAATGTGAGCCTTTGTGGAAATGCTGTTGGTCCACACAGAAACCACACAAAACATCCTGTAGCTTCTAGCCTTAAAAGTGAGGTTTGATGGATAAATTGTTCTGAAGCTTCTTTTTTTTTTCCCCGCACACATAAGTGAAGCAGCTTTTATGTGAAGCCCGGGGGCCCGGTAGCTACCAGCACATTAACCACAGGACTCTGCTCCCTGAACTTCTGATGGCCCCACAGGCTTACAGGAAAACACGCTCTCTGTGGTTTAACCAGCCTCTGGTTGGCAGAGATCCACGGCTCTCCATCGGACTGAGTTGTGTCTCGGTCACTCCACTAAGGTGATGAAGTGTCGGACAGTTTAAAAGCTATTAGTAGAGAATGTAGGTGAGGCTGCTTTTCAGAGTAACAGTCATAAGTATGTGTGATACAGGAGAGGTATAAATGCCAGTTTTTTTACATTTCAACATTGTAGTTTTTTTTTTAACACTTTAAACAAGGGGATCAATTACAGTGTTGTGTTCTACTCTGTTGGGGTTCATTTAGCAAAAAGGATGCGTCAGTGACATTATCCAGCATACAACACTGAAGAAATCTATAAAACTGGTTCCCTAGCAATGATCTGTTTATCATATCATTGTTTTTTAAAGAAATATCAGACTGCTGATTATCCAAAAAGAATCAAGTATTCAACAAGGCCCTGTAAAAAATGTGATATACGTGTAAATAACTGATTCATGAAACTCTTTGCAACAAAGCAAATTTCCCTAAATGTCTAAGTGTGGAGTAAAAGCAGAATAAGGGCCAGGCGCTCCTTTGTCCATATTTCACAGACTAACCTTAAAGATGTCTGGCATTTACTTGCTGAGGGAAAGTCTTTTTTGGGCCACTCAGTGACCTGGGAGTGGGGCTAGGGGTAAGATTGGACCTGTACATATGGTTCTGATAGAGAGGGTAGATAACCAGCAGACGCACTGGAGCCATCCCTTGAACAGAGCAGGAAGTGGGTGGCGTGACTGTCTGCTCCTGTTGTACTGTACACTGCGGCGAAGTTAGATTGAGCCTGGATATTCAACAGACATTCAATTTGGTCTCTTTGCTCCGTTTCACAGACTGTCAGCAGTCAGAGGACTTCACCGCCATCCACTAAATTGATGATATTGTTGTCATTAACATTATAAACCCATAATGACTCTTCTACTGTATTATGAACAGTGAAAAGGGGACAGTAAAGAGTCTTCACAGTCCAATAGTCTCTTAAGAATGAAAGTCTCCCATGCACAGCATCAAAACAGCTTGATAGGGATCTGGAATTAAATCACATGTAGATTAGAGTAAATTAGTTTATGGCAGTCTAAAAGATTTCTCTGATGGCCACATATCACATTTCATAAAGTGAGTTGTAATTATTATTCTGTACATCAATCCAAGAGTATTTTCTATTCTGTAACGGTGAGTTTTACAGTGTGATAGGATCTTGGCAGAGGTTGATTAAAGCTGACATATTCAATAGTTGCTTCAGTTATGTTGTGGCGAGCATTTAGATCACAGATCCATCATCTGTCTTCAATCTGTCCTCCTACAGTGTGTATGTGAAGTGTAATTAGTTGTTTTAAATGATTGAAGCTGTATGCAGGAGGGAGTCTGTCTGAGAAAGTTCCTGTGAAGGCACGCCAAGCAGGGGGAGTGTGCATTGCTGCTTCATGGTCATAGATTTCATATAAAAAGTCTGATTCAACTCAAAATGATATACTGGTTCACATAAATCCATTTAACTACCAGCAAAGGAGTCTGCATTGTTGTATACAGAAAAGGACCCACATGGAGCCTCCAAAACAAGAACAATAGTCAGGTCACAGTAACACAAAACAGGAAGTAAAGATGATTGCTATACTGTTATTATCAATGAAGATATATAAACCTGAAAAACTCATACAAGAAACTTTGTGAGGCATAGAGCGTAGAACTCATTGTACATTGCACTGCAGACGGCAGTGCAATGTACAATGAGAAGGAAAAAAATATGATATTAAATAATAACCGAATGGCTTACGCGCTTATACATAGTTGAACGAGTATATTTATGTATTTATATTTTATATATAACCTTTGTTAATGTTTTGTTCAAAATATAAAATATAATGAATCATAATATTGAAAAACAGTTGTTTCAATATGAAATATGTCTGGATAGGAGACGTTATAGTTACAGACAAATACTTTAAATACAGTGTAACTAATTAGGGGGACAAAGGGCAAATATTGCCCAAGTGCCTTAGCAAATTAATCTGGAGTTATGTTAAGAAGACTTAATGAAGTATTTTTCATAAACTGAATAAATCAAATATAGTGGGTTATAAACTATTTAATAAATGTTTGTACCGTCAATAAACATTAAATAGAGGGCCATATGGGGAACAGATGCATTTTGATGTCTTAATCAAAAAACAGATGATAAAGTATCTCGACCTCAGCCTTTCACCCATGGGATCACTGCCTGCTGACAGGAAGATTAATGTAGTTGTAAAACTGGTAAGTGTATTCATAACACAGTCAAATAACAAGAGTTGAACCAAACCAAGAGTGACATTAATATTATTTAGGCCAGATATAAATGCAGTACATTCACACTTATCAGACTTGATGACAGAATGAGGGAATGAATAAACAGCCATTGGTGCATAGACACTATTATGTTGACAACATGTTGGTTAAGGCAGTGAATTACTTCAAGCTGACGCACTTTCAGAGGATACAAAGGTCAGGAAAACATAACCAGTTTATTGCTGGAACTTTGCTCATTTATTTCCACATGAGGTGAATGGATAATATCTTAGTTAGATGTGAAGCGTTGAGCTGAAAGCAAACATGTTCAGGTAAGAAATCTCTTCCATGCCTTTCTGAATCTGATTGCAGAGTTAGTTTTTTACTATTCTGTAGTGTCTGTCATACATTTAAAAGCTAAACATTAATCGAGACTCTCCTCACTTTCAGGTTTTCTTTAATAGTCTGTATTTCTCTGATATTTGGCGTCACAGCAAAGCCATATAAACCCTGGGTATGTATATATTGCTCCTGGCAGTCCACAATATTGCATTGCAGACTCTACAGCTTCAAATCATATGATAAATACATTTCCAATGAATTTAAAATGACAATCATGTTTGTGTTGGACAGCAGTCATGTAATATTTGTGCTTTCTTCCCAGAATAAACTCCCAGATGAAGCATTCCAGGATACCGTTATGTAAGTTGTAATTTCCTTAAACTAAACCTAAAGTGAATAATTGTGTCTTGGACTGAGGAAGGGCAGACTGAGAAAGCATGTTTTTTTTTTTTTTAAATCAGGTCTTTAGATGGCGAAGGAAAGATGTCCTGGAGAGTGGAACTGGAGCCTCCAGAGGACATGGATGAGACTGACTACGACATTGACCCAGAGATGAAGATTTGGAAAAGCATGACAGGCGGGCAGGAAGAACAGCCCCTAAAGGCAGAAGAAGACTTGGATGAGCTGTACCATCCTTCAGTGGTAGATCTCCTCAAAGTTGAATTTCAAAACCGTGATGCCCTCCCTGCTGCCGACATCCAGGCTGATCCCTGGCAGGAGGTTGCCAACTTGAATCAGGAACCAGAAGAGGATAAAGACGACGTCGACCACCCTGGTTTCGGTGAGGCGGCACCAAACGAGCCTGAGCAGGACTGGGACGAGGTCTACCGCAGAGCGAGCGAGGAGCTGGCTGGTTATCTCGCTCCACTCATGTCCGGAAACAAACCTGATGCAGAGATCCGTGTTTCACACTCTGAACCAGAGAAGGATGAGGACGAGCTGTATCACCACGACAACCAGGGTTCACCTGTGCAGAAGGAGCTGCTGAGCCGTGAGGTCGCGGGTGAAAGTGAGGTCAGAGTTCACTTTCAGCCAGAGGAAGACATGGACGACCTGTACCACAAAGACCTCCTGAACCTCATTCCTCACCCGGCTGATACTGAAGCTGCTGCACCACCCGCTGACCCTAACCCATTCCAGAGGAGGCACAGCCAACCAGAGGAGGATCTGGATCATCTCTTCCACCAGTGATCCCTCAACCACAACCTAACCTGTGTAGAGCCCTCATCTCATCTCAGATACAATCTTAGCTGTAAATACATCAGAAGTGCTTTTTGACTTCATTAAACTGTCATTAAGAATCAACTCTAAATCTCACTGTCACTTGTGTGTATTTTGTTATTTATGTGTCTATAGATACAGAGAAACATTGACAATGTAATGTACATCTGAATACAGATAATGATGAGATCCAAGACTCACTCGTTGATAGAAAAATAATTGTAAAGACTTATAATCAGTGTATATAAGGTACGGTTTCTAATAATGACTAGGTGGTGTTGTGATAGCATTCATGGACAAGTTTATAAAGGACTCTAATGTTATAGAAAGCATTTACAATCCTAAAGCTGCTTTCAGATGACATGTTGGTAATTACAGAGGGTTGTGCCTTTAATTGAGAGTGCAGTTTGAGAAAAGGAAGTCTTGAAGTGTTCAATTCTTAAGTGTTCCTCTGTAAATGTCAGAATAGTGAAGCGCGGTTATAAAAGTGTTAAACATGGGCGAGGCTAGGTAGTTAGGACATATAAATAAGGTTGAAGGTTGGAGAAGACTATACATCTTTAGGGTATTGTGATGATTAGATCTGAGTTGTCCTTGATCAAAAAGAAACATTAACACATGTATCAAAGACTTTATGTGTTTGGTTAATTGAAATGTTTGTATAACACAGAAGTTATTAAGAAAAATACAAAATATGTTCTGATCCTTCAGATGAGTATTGACTATACACACAGACAAATGATTTTTTAACCCTTCCCACTTCTGGTGGAAACTGAACAAATTTGAAAAAATATGAATGGAGGCGTGTGGCGCAGTGAATTGTGCGTAGGTTTTCGGATCAGGGGGTCACAGGTTCAAACCCCACTGCAGTCAGCATGTCGTTGTGTCCCTGGGCAAGATACTTCACCCCAAATTGCACCTGTGGGGATTGCCCACAGTATTGAGTATGTAAGTAGCTTTGGATAAAAGCGTCTAACAAGTGACATGTAATGTAATGTAATAAATGATTCCTGATTAGATCATCATTACTTAACGTGTGTGTGTCACTCTAAAAGGTCAGGAGAAATGACCCCCTTCTTCTGTATTAGGTTGCCGTACAGAGCCGTTTCCCTGTGTAGACAGAGCAAACGAAAATGTTTATTTGAATTTTTAAAGACATGTTTTATATAGTTTCGAATAAGTAAATCAGGTAATGCATAATGGAAATTCAGTTTCATTTTCAGACCAGTAAAACATTGAGCAAGTACTCGTGTTTTACTGCCTACAGTATAAAGATTTGCTGATTAAAAAACAACAATATTTTAATGAACACAGAAAAAATACACGCTTCCTTGGCTCGTTCATAGAAAGCAAACCTTTCCACTTTCTCAATAGGACTCTATGTAAACAAACATCAAAGAAGGACTGTGTTATTCTCGTAACTAACTGATTAATTTAATCATAAGGTTGTAGGCTACTGGCTTTTTTACATAAGATCCAGCCTGATTCAGGAGATCTGAGTAGGTGTACCACACATGGACTTCGAAGCATCTCTCTTTTAACAGATCCATGACTGCAGCCTGTGGAGACATTTCAGCACAGATTCAACTAACTACATTTGACTAGTTAACAAGAGAATCCGATTGATATATGAACTCATTACTGCCATTGACACAACATTACTCAGTGGTTTTCACTTTAAATATATGGGTCCTGTACCGGAGAGGGGACATAGGTATCAAGGGACAAGAGCTTCAAAATAGCCTTCAAAAGCTGTGGGATTCCCAAACCTGCACAAAGACCATACAGGTTTAAATACATACACACTCACCCAGTGTTTTAATTTTCAGTCAGATAGATTAACATACCATCAGCTCTTATTTCTTTTGGACCACAAGCACAAATGGAGGATGTTGGAAAGTTTGCATCAGCAAGAACTAAATGAAGAAACAAAACCCAAAGTCTGTGAACGACTAAATTACCTAGCACCTGTGGCATTTGTCTTCAGGTTAGTGATCCTTTAATTCTATTTAACTTGAACTTTGATTAGCCTCCTGCCCTGCTTGTGACTGATATTAGATATAGATTAGATTAGATTATAGCTAATACTGCTAGCACAGCTGGCTAGGCTACGAGAAAGGTCACAGAGAAGAGAGAAGAGAAGCAAGAGCACTATCTCCGGCTTACTTCCGGGTTTGTTTACATCCGGTTTCGTTTCCCGTTGTTCGTCAATGTCAGACTGTTTTATGTTTCAATTTGTTTTAGGCTATTTATCCATCTCGATATATTATTTTCTTGTCTTTTTATACGCAAGGAAACGCACCTAATTTGGTTAATTAGAGGGGCTATCCAGTCAAACTATAAACGTTTATTTTGGACTTTAATATTACAAAAAATAGATGTTCACTATCCACAAGCATGCATCTGTTGTGGGTGATCGTTTCAGAATAATTACCCCACATACTTAAAAATTCATTCTATGGACTGATTGGAAAAAGGTAGTTACAAGTCATAGTAATGTAGCTGGGGTCAAGTTATAATATGTTAAAAAATCATAGCGAAGTCATTGTAGCCTTTTGGAGAATCTCATCAAAATGCATAGTGAAGGCTATATTTTAATAACAGGTTTTAGTTGAAAATGCCATTAAAAGTCATTTGAAAGTCTTTGTATGTTATTAAAAGGGTAACAAAAAGGTATGCCATAAAGATATCATTAAAATAGTCAAGGTGTAGTATTTAAGGTGGTCATAAAACGTTCATAACTCCTAAGATTAAAAAAAAGATTAAAGTATTATAGTAAACCATGAAAATGATATGGTAGAAGCCTATTTATTTAAAGCTATACAATAGGGTCATGTCATTATTCTGACAAACTGCACCGTCGGTTAGTCTTTGGTCTATGTTGTTTCTGACACCCTTGGGTGGGCATAATTTAAAGCAGACACCGGTAAATGTGTTATTCAGACACGGTCTCTGGTGCCAAGAATGTGAGATAATGAAAATATTTATCAGATGAAAACCACTCCACCCAGCCTGTTTCATCTGAGCTAGAGAAACTCTCAGCTGGATGGCAGAAAAATGCTGAGGAATCCTTTCTCTGACCACAGATCCTGGTTCTGCGAGAAAAGGAAAGGAAAGGAGCAAGATATCTGCATATAAAAAGACATTCATAAAAGTCACAATGTTTAGAATCTAGCATTGCAGGCTTGTGGTTGTATACTGAATTTACAATACAGCTGCTGTTAATAGGACAAACATGTTGGTAGCATAGGCCTTGACTTCATGCCCTGTTTAAATCTGCAAATAATACATGTTTCATACATTTCTGCATTTCAAAATAACTGTATTTAACAGAACACATGTGTTTTGTGCAACTTGTTCTGAAAGAAATCAAACATCATAAGAAACCTACAAAACACAAATCCTTGTCTTAGGAACAAGGCTTTGTTTAATAAGCTGTAAGGTAAATTCAGCTCTGAAAACAATTACCACTCCACATGTGGCAGACATTCCACCACAGAGAAATATAGTCAACTAGTTTATAGAATAAAATACAAAAACATTAATTTGACTCAAACATACATACATAAACCGGAGAAACTGATACTGCTGCAGTGGTCTCTTAATTTTTTTCAGAGCTGTATGATGTGTTTAATCTAAATCGGTTTTGGGGTGTTTCTTATTTTGAGTTATTTAAATAATAGGCCTAATCAAATCATATTTTTATACAAGGGTTGGCTGCATACGAATATAAACAAGATTATACTTAAAACAAAGTGACTAAAAGAGTATAGTTTAAGAATATGAGAGTGTTTTTTGGCTGCCTTCACTCAGGCCCCTCAGGAGCCAGGCCTGTCTGCCCGACTGAAAGCCCTTTCTCCTCCTCCGGACCCATGCTGCTCCCTCTTTATTTCGGCTTCTTTAAATGAGTTTATCACGCTATGAGGGTCTCCGCTGCCAAAATGTAACGTTTGGCCCCCTTTGTCTGTATGGAGAGCTTCAATTGAGTCTACATTTATTATTTTGACCTTTCGGTAGCCTCAAAGAGGAGCTTCTTTTCGGGCACTCTCTGCGGACTTTTGTGCTTCCCTGCCGAGTGAGGAGACGAGTTTTTTTCCCCTCCTTTTAAAAGTTTTGTTCCAGAGGGCTGACAAGAAAGCAAGCTCCAGGGGAATATTGAATGAAAATAAAAATCAATTAGGCCATGGCCTTGTGGAGATATGGGGCGCCGCCGTGTGAAGATCAGAGAGAGAAAAAGGTGCCTTGCGATGGTTGGAGCTGAGAGAGAAAGCGCACACTAACCACATTTGTTCTGGTCTTTTCTTTGAAGTCAAAAGTATCGTTTTAAGTGTTTCCAAATAGTTTCAACCAATAGTGATGCCCGAGATTTAAAATATAGCCCTGTAAGTCGTGAACAATTAACCATGGGTAGCCTACTTTTTTAAGTAAAGGCTATATTTTCTGAGTAAATTATAATTCATCTAAATATAGGCTTGTAGTGCCGAGAGATGGGAGTCGGAGGTTTAATCACAGATCTTTATTAATGTTTTCTCAAAAGACTATTAGACGTTTTTACAACCAGCATTTTAATTATTTGATTGCGCAGTGGAAAACCTTGGCCTATTATAATTTTGAGTAAATAAATCACATGTCAGTTTTTCCTTCTGATGACGGTTTTTTTTGTAAAAGTGTTTCAGACATATTGCATTTAAAAAACAACTTTCTTTTAGTACCGCATCTGAATAATTATGATCTTTTGAAATAGTATTTTAATGACATGACCTTTTAACTGTCACTTTACTACTACGAGCCTTCAGCCCGGTGCGTGTCAGTCCTGCTGGATTTATATCTGTCCAGTTTTTGTGCACAAGAGCCCCCTCTGGTGGTGAGAGGACCACGCCGATTGAACGCTGGGTGAACTGAATCCACTAGTCATTACATTCAAGTTACTTCTAAGTTTCAGTTATCTGGCTGACACTTTTTACCTAATTATACATCTCAATTCTCAAAAAGACTGTTAAATATAAACTGAGTTACAATGTAAATGATATGCAAACATTCTGCATTACGTAACATTATAAATATGTAGAAACATCCCAAGGTCTTAGACAGTTTGTTAATAAAGTCGATTTTCGAATCATAAATCTATCGATCATAAATATATCGATTAGATTTATGATTACAAAATATAAAAGTAGGGTAGACATGTGGAGATTATTCGACTGAACAAAACGTGATCCGTCTCTTAAATGTGTGTCAACCACAGACCTTTTTTTTTTCGAGCAATTTTCCAAAATCCAATGGAGAAATTGCACTGCTTTTTTGTCGAAGGAACCAATGCGCAGCTTACTTCCGGGTTTTAGAGTGGCACTCTATAAGCAGGCCCATCTTTCCATTTGTGTTAATTTCTTACTCACTGAAATTTATTTGTAAAATGTACAGAGAAGTGTGTTGCCTTCAAAATGCAGACAAACATTTGAAAGGGAAAATAAAAAGGCAGTCAAGTCAGTACAACTGATTCCTCCTATTGCACTCCGGCAGAGTTATAAAGTATTATTCAAATTCAAACGCCATCGCACGTCTTGCACCCAGACTGCTTTTGATTTTAATACCAAACTTTGCAAATAGAGCTTCAGTGTGATAAGACACTCCGGTGCAAACTCTTAGTACCAAATCCTAATGTAAACATCTTGTATGCTTCAATACAATCAGGATTTGTGCACCATTCAGCTTGTTGCAGATAAGGAAATTATCCGCTGATATCAGGAACTTTGTGTTATTGGCCGAGCTCTTGGTCTGCTCTTTTCTAATTGTCCTGGAAATTGGCCTTTCTCTTCTCCACAAATGCTGTCATGCCTTCTTTACGATCCTCCTGCAGGGGAAAACAGACACACACATCATGACTGAACGGTCAAAAACAATGCCCTCTACTCGCTCTCAGATGGGCTCTTCTACTCACTGTAGCAAAGGTAGCGTGGAATAAGCGCTTCTCCAAACGATTACCCTCAGCCAGAGTCAGTTCATAAGCTGCAATCACAAGTAGAACACGTCAGACAATATATTAACGTATTCAATTTAATAGGTTTAAGGATATTTAATAAAATGACTAGAAGATTAACTTTACACACCTGCGTTCACAGCTTCTTTAGCCATAGCAGACACCAGCTTGGAGTTGGCAGCAATTTTCTCACCACATTTCACAGCTTCCGACACCAACTGGTCGGCAGGATACACTTTACTCACCAGTCCTGGAAACAGAACAAGCTACTGAATTAAGTATGACAAATATATGAAAATAGTATCTAATGTGTAACCCGGGTGTAAATAGCATTGTTACTGTAGCTACGGAAACCCGGGTGCAAATAGCATCTGCCAAACATTTTTCCCTATCCTTCTGGTGTTCCCAAAGTTTCCTCCAATCAGGTGTGATTTTTACACCCCACTGCTAAGCTACTACAGCAGCACAAGGGAATTAAGTTATCAAAGAAACATTTCCATAAATACCTATACATCCAAAACAGTATCTAATGTGTAACCCGGGTGTAAATAGCATTGTTAGCTACGGACACCCGGTGCAAATAGCATCTGCCAAGTGTAATACCATCATTTCTGTTACCTGATTGCCGGGCGACTTCTGCATTAATTTTGTCTCCTGTTAGGACCAGCTCCATCGCCAGGGATTTTCCCACCGCACGCGTCAGCCGCTGGGTGCCCCCCGCTCCTGCAGGAAGACGAACATCATGAACTCCAAAAGCAAGAATCTGGTCAACTTTGCATAAGGAAGTCTAGTCTGAACAGGAAGGAAAGTGGATGCTTAAGAGTGTTTACCAGGAATGGTCCCCAACAGGATCTCTGGCTGGCCGAACTGCGCCTTCTCCCCGGCGTAAATTATGTCACACATCATCGCCAGCTCACAGCCTCCACCCAGCTGAAACAGAAACGTACATTATGAAACACAGAAACAATTACACAGACGGTAGACTCACTCTTCATTGTGTCATAGCCCATTTAAATGCTGTGCATCCTGGAATGATACTGGATTTGTTGTGTAAAGAAGTTGCACTATAGAGCCGAAAGCGTGTGGACACTACTGCTTTTTTTCTCTCAAGTTGTTAAGCTGTTTTGTTGTTTGGGTTTGCTTTTCGTTAGGGTAATGAAAGTGTCCCAAAGTAAGTGGATTTTTTTTTTTTATATCTAGACATGCTGATAACTTCTGCTCTAAAAAGGGGGTATAACTGAAAGAAAACTCAGCTGAAATTAACAATCCAATGAAGGAAGGAAAAAATAAATAGTTGGAGATTAGAGAGGGAGAAAAATAGATTTGAGAGAGGAAATATAGGGGAAAGGTGGGACTAGAAGAACAACAGGTTAAATATTGAAAGATAAGAATAATAAAGATACATATGATAAGACATGTGGAGAAAACCTTGGAGCAGAAATAGTAAAACACATATCATTACTTTCTATTATAAAGGTTTACAATCCAGTTGTCCTTTCCCTGTTTGGATTAGTCCCTTTTGTAATGCTTTGAACGTATTATTATCATTTTTAATTGAAATTCTCTTTGCATAGTTTTCTTTTATCAGAAGAAATCCAACAACTATCCTCAGTTAACAAAATTAAAGAAACTCACAGCAAATCCATTGACGGCAGCAATCACAGGCTTCTTCACCGTGGACACTCTGTTCCAGTGAGCCAGGAAGTTTCCACCGTAACACTCCTGGAAAGTTCGATTCTGCATCTCTTTAATGTCCGCTCCAGCTGGAAAAACACGTACGTTTAGTTCCCTGCTGATACCTTATTGTAAGCAAACCCATAAAACACACTCGGGTCCCTCACCAGCAAAGGCTCTCTCACTGCCGGTGATGACGATGGCCCCGACCTCTGTGTCAGCTTCAAAGACATCCAGGGCCTGTCCCACCTCCCTCATCAGCCCGTCACACAGAGCGTTGAGGGCCTTGGGCCTGTTCAGCTGGATGAAGCCCACATCACTCTTCGCCCCGCGCTTTTCCACCAAAATATACTCATACTGAGCACCTGCATGAAGAGGGAACCAACATGGGTCAGATAAGAATTCTGTGCAATTACATAAACAGAGTTCACAGAGCTAGATTTTGAACGTATAACAACAATGCAACACAAAAGTTTGATTAATATTTAAACAGCATCCCCTTTTTGATGAGGAACTGAAGCCACTGTATCTATCCAAGCTGTTCTCAAAGAAACCTCCCTCCATTGAGTGAAACGGTAACTTGCAGAACACTGAGGTTTCTGGGCCACGGCTGCCACGATTAGTTTGTTTATGTTACCATGTGACTTTGTACCTTCTGTGTTTGTTATAATGACGAGGGGACATGCAGACCACCATCATCTGTAGGTATGACAGTGGATAACCTCATGTTATCCTATTTCCAAACATCTAAACTATCAATCAATCATCAATCGGTCGATGTGTATTTAAATAGCCCTATATCACACATTTTACATTTGTCTCAGAGGCTTTAGAGCTTGTACAGAAAACGAAACTCTGTCCTTAAACCCTCACATTGTACAAGGAAAAACACCCAAAGGAACCCCACAGTTAATGGGGGAAAGAATGGAGGAAACCTGTGTGGTGTGTATATACATTAGGAAGAGAATACGTTTACAACATAGACAGTCCAAATGTTAAAAAGGATAATGTGTTTTTATAAACCTCTATAACTATAACTGGGAGCAGCATAGACTTTCAACTACATGATCATCGCTAACGTGCTCTGTGTCCTGGTTAATCATTCTAGAAAAGGTGAAGGATCAACTCATTGGCTCATGGTTTTATAGCGACCTTGGAAGCCCCTGATATGCCTTGTGGAACAAAGGTACAAACTAAAGTCATGGATTGTTGCCTGCACATTGATATACAGTAAGTCACGCATAGATACACTGAACAAAATTATAAATGCAACACTTTTGTTTTTGCTCCCATTTATAATGAGATGAACTCAAAGATCTAAAACATTTTCTATATACACAAAATAACCATTTCTCTCAAATATTGTTCACAAATCTGAAAAAATCTGTGATAGTGAGCACTTCTCCTTTGCCGAGTTAATCCATCCCACCTCACAGGTGTGGCATATCAAGATGCTGATTAGACAGTAAGATTATTGCACAGGTGTGCCTTAGGCTGGCCACAATAAAAGGCCACTCTGAAACGTGCAGTTTTGCTTTATTGGGGGGGTCTGGGGGGGTACGAAAACCCTAGGGTTAAACCCTAACCCTAACATGTCACCTATTGAGCATGTTTGGGATGCTCTGGATCGGCGTATACGACAGCGTGTTCCAGTTCCTGCCAATATTCAGCAACTTCGCACAGCCATTGAAGAGGAGTAGACCAACATTCCACAGGCCACAATCACCAACCTGATCAACTCTATGCGAAGGAGATGGGTGACATGTTAGGGTTAGGGTTATGGTTTAACCCTAGGGTTTTCTGACCCCCCCAGACCCCCCCAATAAAGCAAAACTGCACGTTTCAGAGTGGGCTTTTATTGCGGCCAGCCTAAGGCACACTTATGCAATAATCATGCTGTCTAATCAGCATCTTGATATGCCACACCTGTGAGGTGGGATGGATTATCTCAGCAAAGGAGAAGTGCTCACTATCACAGACTTTTTCAGATTTGTGAACAATATGTGAGAGAAATGGTTATTTTGTGTACATAGAAAATGTTTTAGATCTTTGAGTTCATCTCATGAAAAATGGGAGCAATAACAAGTGTTTTATTTATATTTTTGTTCAGTGTAGATAAAGATGGAAGATGTATACAAATCAAACAGCCATTCGAATGTTTGATCATCTGTGCATAATTATATTCCAGGGTTTAATGGAGGTATGTTGAAAATACCCGTCTTCACATCAACGACTCCTGTGTGTAGAAGGTCAAGAGCCACATGTTTCCTGGTGTACAGATTGCTGATCACTTCAGGAGGACAAACTAAACCCCGCTGACCAAGAAAGCAAAACAGCATCTCTACGGCCTGCAGAGTGACACCCATCCTGTTCATGTTCAACAGAGGGTCACTTCATGTCTGACCCCCAACTCTGTAAAATCCCCCTGACAGCCTTCACATTGTTATTTAGCCACTGCAGGATTTGTCTCTGAATATAAATAATCATCACGTATTTTTTACGTCCTAATCATCTTAAGTATACTTTAATGTGGGAGTTTTTCTTTGATGCATAGTGATGTTATATTGTATTTTTGCATATGATTCAGCGTTGTGTTGTGTCTTTTGTGACCTTATTGGAACAAGTGTTTTTACTACAACACGTTATTCTTTTGAATTTGTAGTGTCGAAAATCATCACATCAAACAAGAACACATCATAAAGGATATCTGGGCTGCACAAAGTTATAGAAATAACAACTATAAATTCAATTTTAGGGTGTAATTCCCCTTTAAAAAGGCAAGGGTTTTCGTGTGAACAACATGTTAGAAATGATCTGATCCATTAAAGTTTAGAGATCTCTTTGTGGTGCAAATGACAGAAAACAGACAATCAAATAACCAATTTAGGGATCCAGTCCGCTCCATACGCGTCGCACATGCACATTCGGTGACGCAGGTTTCTTGACATTGTAGCAGGGCCACTTCACGCAACAATTATGCAGGTGCAATACACACTTTGACAGTGTTTGAACACACACCTGAGCTGTAGAGGCGGGCAGCGGACAGAACAACCGGCGCTGCTCGGGAGGACTTCAGGACGGAGGCAGCTCTTCTGCAGAGGAAAGCCATGACAGCGACTGCACGACGGAGGAATGTTGTCAATGAACTTGCTCCAATAACACGGGAAGCTACTTCCGCTCACCTCCTCTTCTTCGTTGGGGTTTTTCCTGGAGTCGGATGTTCCTTGGAGTAGTACTGCCACCCAGCGTCTGCAAAGTGTAGAACAAGATATAATTACCTTCAAATCAATTATCTCAGCTAAACAAAACAAAACTGTATTTGTTGTCTATGTTATATATTGCAGTACAAATACACCTTATACATATACAACTTCTAAAAAACATACAAAAGGGGGGAGGATTAATATAAAACAATACAATAAAGGACAAAGCACGTATATCATGATTCAAATAAATATGACAGACATATTGATTTTCAGTCTTTTTTTTTTTTACCAATTTTGCTTGTGTTTGTATTTTTTCAATATCCCATAATATTCAATGAAAAACACATTCAAATATTCACGCGAGATGCGCGTTCTCCTAGTCACTTACGTGATCGAGCCTGCATCTTCCGTGACAATCCCCTCTCATCTTTTCCTCCGAGTGCAAAGACCCAAGCAAGGATAAAACAGGGAAAAAAGGTAAGTTCCAGCCGTTATGTCAACCTGTAGGCCTATGGTATACCGTATAATGGTTAACGTGGACGTGGGTTTAGACCATGGATGCAATGCATTTCTTTTTAAATGGTGGTGTGATTCGTGTATTTAGGGTAAGGAACAGTAATGTATGAGAATACAATGAGATGAACATCAAGCATTTCAAATCGTGTATCAAATCATTTCGTTGAAAACGTACGGATAATAACGATCATAGCCTACGTCCTACATTTATATAGTTCCCTGTTAGAACAAAACATTCTGACTAAATGTCATATAATAGCCTTTTAATGACAGAAATATAGCCTAACATCTTTTGTCTATTTCATAATCATCCATAGGCGGAATGTTAACCCATGAAGCAGCAACAGCAATTATCTGGTGAAAATAATTATTTTTAACCTGACCTACTTAAACGAAGAGGGGCAACTGCAATGTTTTGTTATGGAGACACTGAAGATCTCACACCCTTGATGATGAGCAGTGTAGGCCTACTCCTTGTTCTACAGTCATGTTCAGAGAATGTCCCTCCTTATATTCTGAGTATACAGAATTGATCAGTGAAAAAGAAAGGATGGCTGTTTGCTAAAATGTATGCCAACTCAAATCAGATATTTAGCCTATGTTTTGCAGCAACATAAAACATAGGGTTATTTCCCCATTTTAAACTTAAAATGTGTATTCTAACCACCACAGGTCTTACATTTCTCCATTATGTCTTCTTCCCGCAGATGTCGGGGTTAAACCGGGTGGTTGCAACATGTTGGACTTGCCTCCTGCTCGCTGCTTTCCTGTGTGAGCCGGTGCTGTCCAAAGGGGGACGTGGAGGGTCCCGTGGCTCCTCTCGAGGCACCCACTCCCGGAGCTCCTCGGCGGGGAGTCAGCGGGGGTCCGGGCCCTACGGAGGGACCCACTCCCGCGTCCGGGCTGCGGGCCGGTCCTCCCCGGTGAGGGTCGCAGCTGCAGCGGCAGCAGGGGCGGCGGTGGCGGTGGCGCTATCAGCGGATAAGTGGTATGCCTCTGCCTACAGACGCAGCAACGCAGACAGCTCCGAGGACGTGGATTACTACAACAGGACCAATTACTTTGATTCACAAATGTCAGGCTCAACAAAAAATGGATATTCTCTTCCTCAACTGGTTTCTATCATTATTGCAACACTTTCCCAAAAATATGGTTTCTTTCAAGACAGTATACTGTAGATGTTTAGCTTGTTTTTTTTTAGGATGAATTCCTGATTCTACCCTGGATCTGGATATAATATGCAGGAATGACAGGAAGCTGCACTGGGAGCATCAGAGGTGCAACACAGTGGTGGATGGACACAAAAACATCAATACTGTATATTTTGTACACATATAGTCATCTTCTAATCTAGGCTAACAACAAACAAATGTAACCAACCAGTATTCAATGTCACCTTTCAGCTTTAAAGTAGTGCACCTTTGTCAAGTCAGTGTTGGACATAAAATGACACAGAACTTTAATAAACATAATAACTAGTTTCCTTCCCTAAAGCTTGATTCCTAGAACCTATTGTGAAAATGTTTTATCAGGATTGTCAAAAATAGAAACACCTTGATAAGGACTATTATCAAACTGTGGGCTGCCACATTAAATAGTACTGTCAATCTTAATTTAAAATACATACGTTTTCATAATATGCAAAAAAGAAATGTAAAGTTAAAAAAACACAGCGTCGCTGTTTAGTACAACTAAATCATATTTATGAACAGACCTGGGTCTAAACATAAAGCTCGGACTATCTGGAATTTATGTAGAACACTGACGTTTTTGTTCCCCTGAAATCGAAACAACTGCCACCTGCAAGACTGCATTTCAATGGAGCCATGAAGAGGATTCTCTACAACAAGACAAGGCAAATTAGAGTATTAACTGCGTTTTCATCAATCATCTTGAATTTCTGAACAATTTATACCCTTTTATAACAACTGGAACTTAGCTAATGAATTTCTCAGATTTGTGTACACACCACGTCATGGCTGGGAGGAAAATAAAACTGCTGCCCTCACTGTTATTAATTTCTCTCATGATCCGTCCTTCATCCAAGAAGATTTTTTTTTACCTACAGGAGACACTCAGGAGCAACAGACTGTTCCATATAAATGAACTTTATTACAACACTTAAGTACATAGGCTGAGAGTTTGTTATTACTGTCTTTGTGCTAATAAATATAATGTTTACACCTTGTCAGATCAGATATCTGCTTCATGTCTTATAAAAGAAGAAATGTACCTGAATTAAGATAAATTATTTTATTTGCAAAGGACACAGTGCTTTGATACATCATCTATAAACAGAACAGACTGCATCATGTCCCCTAAAGGTCAAAGGCATGAGGTCAGAGACGGACCTTGACGACACTTTTTGGTAAAATATAAATCCTTCCAGACTGAGGGAAAACCTATGAAACCAGAAACAGTCTCTGTCTTCATTCCAATGTCTCAGGTCAGTCGAGCATCACCTGTCCCAGCTCTCCTTTCCTGAAGGCTCTGATTAAATCGTAAGCTGCTGCTGAGCAGTTTGGGACCTTGATGGTGATATCCCCTGAGGGAGACAAGGAATAAACATTTGTATTATGGGTCTAATAATACATTAAAATGATGGCCATAACACCTTCAAACTCATGTCAGGAAAACATTGTACTATTCCTATGTTTAACTTAACTAAGAGATCACTAGTCAATAATACTGTGTGTAGCAGGAGTTGAATTTGCATTTTCTTACCAACTCCAGTAATGGCTTTGACCCGTTGCGTCTTTCCGAGTTTCACAGCAATGCGTTTGAGGACATACTGGATGTCATCGCTTGGCTCCTGGAGACCGTATTTCTCCACATAACTGCACATAAATACATACGTGAAGTAAACAATCACAGCAATGTGAAGACAAAGTAATACACACACCACACAAAAGTATTGTCAATCCTACCTGAACTCCCCGAGCCTGTTTAGAGAATAGAGTAAGTAGTCAGCAATGATCTCTTCACCCACTAAATGGTCCAGAATAGTTCCTGGTGTAGAAAGAAAAAATATTAAAATATTTGTTGAGCACAATTAAAAACCTCCTTTACCAACAAATGTGATTTTGTTGATTCCAATGAATACTATTATATTGGTATGTTGTGGGAAACAATAATAATTCTGTGCTGCTCACCACATAAAGCCAGCTTCATGCCGATTTCAACACTCTCAATCTTAGGAGGCAGGACTCCTGGTGTGTCCAACAGGTGTACTATGGGTCGCTCACACACCTGAGGTCAAATATAGAAACACATATTGTACAGATGCATACACACAATGAACCCATGAAATCACAGTGTTTTACATGTCCTCTACACTCACCTGAATTCTAGTCAGGACAGCTCTAGTTATACCTGGCTCCCCACCTACTCGAGATGCACGACCTGAAATGTATTACAATTGTTGTTTTTTTAAAGAAGGTTATGATTATCCTGAATTGAACCTCAATACAAATCAGCAAATGTATTATACAAACCTTTTTTCAAGTATGTTCTTCTCAGTGAGTTAATAAGAGATGACTTCCCCACGTTGGGGATTCCTATAGCCATCAGACAATAATTTGTATTCTGAAAAATTTACATGACAAGGTTAGAGCATGGCCAAAAAATACATTGTTAATAAATGTTGTGTGTGAGTCACAATGAAAACAGTGTTTTGGTTAGCAAGGATCAAATCTGTGAGGGTATTACTTATTAGTTAAATGTCTTGTATCTTGCAGTTTATTTCTCTCATACCTAAAATTAACACAAAGTATAATTAAGCTTCCTGGGACACATACCTCATCTCTGTTAAAACGTGGATTGCTCTCAATAATGTCAACCACCATTGGCACCAACTTCAGGAACACAAAAAAGGAATACGTTTCATGCTTATTGAATATCGGCTTATGACAAAAATCTGCAAAAAGACACCTGTCTGGTATCCAGTGGAGATGACATCTACCTTTTTGACGTTGTCGTCTCGCTGCTTTAAACAGTCTGTGAAGAGAACATTTTTCACCCCGTTTCTTTTAAGCTTCTTCAGGATTATCTGCAGGGCAAATGTTGTTTGTTAGAAAACTTTAAAATGATGATGACATGTGACTCTGTAAAGATAGCAGTAAGACATTTCACCTGCTCCTTGGACACATCGGCAAGGTCCATCTTGTTGAGAATTAGCACGTGGGGTTTGACATCTAGAGTCTCCTGAAACGCTGGGTTTCTCCCAGAGAAGGGGATGTCGGTAATATTAAGGAAAAAACCAATTTGTTTAACCTCTGCAGTAAAAAGAGCTGGGATTTTCAGCAAGTGTAAAGACAAGGGATCCTATACTCTGCAATAATGTTCATGTGATGGTTATGGCACCTTTAACAGTTTTATCTTTAAAACCTCACTTTCAGAAATGTGCTCCAAAGAGATTAATTATTAATTTCACAGTCTTGGCTCACAGTCATTTATACAGTCATTTATACACGCTATAAAGATATGAGTTGTAATTCTCTTGATTTTATTTAGGTATGATCGTTTTTTTTTTTACTAACTTCAATTGTTTAATTTATTTTTAAATGTGTTTAACCTTATTTTATTTAAAAAAAGAAAAACTTTGCCCTTTCGTATCCTGGCGTTGATACAATAAAGGATATTCTGGCATCATGTATTTCTATGATGCAGTCCACACTCTTGAGGTTGGCTCTCATCTGCTTCAGTCCTGTAAACGGTGAGGTGAAGCTATTACAAAGATTCACACATTGTAACACACCCATTTAAAATGCATAGATTATTTTATATACTCCGGAGTAACGTTTTGAGGCTGTCACCTTTAGCCATGTGTCCCGGGAACCAGTGAGCTACTTCCCGTGCACCAAAGTCGAAAGAGGTCCTGAAGCTCCCGACATTACGGAGAGCCTGGTACAGTCTCATGGCTGCTGTTGCTCTAAATATCGCCACGCCTGACTTTCGTTTTTTGAATTATTTTAAATTACTGGCTACAAAGGACCTTTCTGCAATGGACATGTTGATGGTGTGCATCACTGTTTACATGCCGACTTGAATCTAACGAGGAAGAACTCGGTTCCGCTGAAGACTTCTTCGGTTTTCATTTCTTAGCAGTTTTTACACCAGAGGGTGCGTTACTCCCCCTCCACAGGAAAAATTATGAACTACTTGCTAAGTACACATCCATGTAAAAAATAATTCTCAGCATTAAAAAAGTAAATGGAAATATATAGTAATCAAGAAGTAAAGCGGCAGCAAGAAATACAATTAAAATTGTAAAAACTGTACTACATTCATGGGCTCTATTTGTCGTCCTTTACTATTGTTCTTAACACAAATGGATGGCTTCAATAGTTCTTAGCCTTTGTATTTCTCTCTCTAGGTTATTTTTTACATTTTCTAAATTTCCTATAATCCATAATCCATAATTTCCTCTAATCCATACTTTCTTGGTTGCCCGTCAGTGAATAGTTTTTAGGTGTAGGCTACACAATATTATTAGTAATTAATCAAACATGAAAAACAGATTAACAAACTGTTATAAAAGCCAGAGTGAAAAAAAGGAAAAAACAATAAGGCAACATATTGTCAGGTACAAACAATAAAATGATTAATAAAACATTATAAGTGAGATGGAACTTTATTAATAGTTTTTCACATAGGTTTGAGATTAACTCACTGATTTAAGAGAGAACTGGTAAAACAGATTATTGAAAAATATACAATGTATAACATCTGATAGATAATTACAATCAATGTATATATATAGTTTATATATATATACACATATGAATATTTTATAATAAATTCAGCAATATGGATATTTGAAAACTGCTAGATTAGAGTTCAATCATTCTTTAAATACAAAAAATCAAAGGCACAAAATCACAACTAATTCTTTCAGATGCATTGATATGAAGATAACATGTAAACAAGATTACTGTCTAACTTCAAATCTTAATTTTCCTGATTGTACACAAGCACGAATGCTCTCCATTGCTGATTGGCTGAAAATAATGTGTGACTTGGTCCAAGCTTCTTGATTTTTTCCCCATTTACAGATCCTGTAAATACATGCTGTGTAAGAACACCAGATTTTCTTTTAGCCCAGGCAGCGCAGACGATCGGGTGATATTCGGAATAGAATAGTTGAAAGCGCCCTTAAGCGACTGATTTAAATAACAAAGCAGCAATGTTCTTTTAAAGCTTTGACTTGGGTGGTTCAGAGGTACTGATGGCGGAATAGTGAGAGATGAGTCTGTCAGCTTCTCTCCACCCAGTAAGGAGAGCTCCGTGGACGGTGGAGTAGTAGCAGGGATGAGTCGCCTCTCCAGCAAATAACACCTGCAGGGGCTGAAATACACCAACTAGTTACAAGTAGGTCTTACAACTTGGTCTATCATATAATGTGAGTCTGTGTTTTTCCTAAGTGCATACAATTGTGTTTGAGAATGGACATGTATTTACTTGTAAAAGTGACCCCTTGGTAGGCAGAGGCTCCATCATGTTCTCCAGGTCCTGGGTTGAACAACCTTTTCCTGGGTAACTGTAAGATCCACATGTCCAGGGGTCATGAAACCACTGTGAGCGCAGGACTCTCCTCGGGGTGACGGTCGGGTTTCCTAAACACAGTTAGTCAGAGAGTGCTGACAGAAATCATTCTTAACTTGCGTTTTAGACAGAAAGCCTCCACTTTTAAAAGAAAAAAGGTACATGCTAAAATGCAATCTGTACTGAATTGTTGCTCAATCTTTGAGACATATTTAGGCTCACCTGTGAATCTGCAGATGAGTTGTGTCATGGTGTGTGTGACCTCTTGTTCAGACAGGGTCTCCATATACTCTGACTCATGTCCAGCAATCCAGCCACACAGAACATGGCCATACCTGAACAGCAGAGTACGTTACTCCTTATCAATGTATTTACCAGTTATTTTTCTATTAAATATAACATACAAAAACAGTACACACATGTAAATAAATACACAATAAAATGTCAAATCACGTAAGAATAAAAAAAGTGCAGTGTATAGTTGCTCGCATCAGCATTTGTTGACCTTTCAGAGGGTTTGAGCACAGTGAAGCCAAACAGCTTCTTTATCCAGGATCTCTGTACATCTGGCACCTGGTCCAACATGCCATCCTGAATCACAACAAGAGAGGAAACTGTTTAATAGTGTGTATGTGTTAGACATTTTTGATAACTGGTTTGGAATATGTGTGGTTGAAAAATAGGACACAATGAGCAACCCTGACCCAGATTTCACGAGCAAAACCAGCCCAAAAATTAAGATCCTAGCGCTAGGGAAAACTTTGTTTTAAAATGACTATTCTCCTAGGTAATTAGGTGTCCCTGTCTGTCTCTTTATTCAATGACTGCACATCTCACCTCATCTTCCCATACAAGATATATGACCTCACAGTCAGCATCCCACCACGGTGAATCAAACTCCACATATATTTTATTGTTAGTTCCAAATCCTAGTCTCTCTACAGAGTGCAGCTTGTGTAGAGGGAGAGAAGGACTGAACAGGGTTGAATGGTGCTTCTTAAGATATCCTGTAAAGAACAGCAAATCACAAGAACAGAGTTGTAGCACAACCTAAACATTTCATGCGCTGAGATGGAAAATACCAAACTGTGTTTGCTAATATACGTCTCTGAATCTACCTAGAGGTACAGTGACAATGACATGATCAGCAGCTATCTTCTTCTCATCATCACATTCGATCATCACAGAGTTTTCTTCCTTCTCTGTGTTGTTCCAGTGGACACAGCGAACAGGCTGGTTGTAAGTCACCAAATCACTGGGGAGCTCCGACATCAAGTTTTTGATTAGACCTTCATAGCCACTGTGTGAAAAAGAAAATTATATTTAGGTCAATCAAAAAAGACAAAAGAGGGCTGAAATGATCAGATTGAATAATCTACTACTCATAAACCAAACTATCTATGTGTCAGATAAAGCTACCGGGGAGTAGTTGTTGGAGTCAGATCATATCTGGGAAAGAAGATTACTGTCAGGCTAAATGGTGTTTTGTTACTTCACCTCTGTCATAATCATGGATTGGACATTAACGGCATGTTTGACCATAGGGTGATTCATAAGTTTTTTTTTTTTATCAAAAGAAAGCAGCTCCTTTGAGTCAAGCAATTGCATAAAATGACATTACAAATGACATTTTTAACATTCAAATGTATAGGAAATAAGGTCCTATGGAAATGAATTATAGAAATAGATGATAGTTGCTGTACTATATGTATGCAATGTTAAAGTACTCACCCAGGGAATGTGCAGTCGAGCCCAGGTAGAGTCTTGTATAGACCGTAGGCCCCCAGGCCCACCTCATCCATACTGTGAGCCCCATTAACACAGCACTCGACCTTCAACATGTTACTGATCACGCACAGTCGCAGACATCTGGTAGCTGCATCGATATCTTTCCACTTTTCTGCTGCTTGTTGTTCAGCCTGGGCCAGAAAACAAGAAACAAAACAAACTCCTTTGTCTTACAAGATGCAATTTATCCTCAAAAACATCTGAAATATTCAAGCCAATCTTGTCATCATCCAGTGTTATTATTGTAGTCACTGAGAGAAATGTACCTCTGAACGTATGAAATCTCCCACACAGGCCCAGGGTTCTCCACCCTGACTCTCGAATTTTGAACCTTCACTCATCAGTTCAAGAAACATCTCCTGAGCAGGATAGATATCCTCGGCATTCAGCTTCCTACCTGCAAATTAAACATCCCAGAGAAAACTAATAAGGAAAACTCTACAGTAACTCAATATTAAAATTGGATGTATCTGAAGGGTCAGTCTTAAAATAAGCTACAATTTTGCCAATATCTGACGACATTCAGATACATTTTTTCCTTATCCTAAAGCTTCTGGAGGTACATTTGCAATTGTGTGCTACATAACAAAAATGTACTTGACCTGAACTGCTGAAGAAGTTGGGAACCCAGGGGGGATGTCCCTCAACATCCATGGCCTGGTTCTCTGGCGTGAGGGCATCTGGTTCCAGCAGCCCATACTGACGGGCCAGACAAAACACTGGGTTCCCTTCAGACGGTCCATGGATCCAATTTGCCCCTATCTCAATGATATTATCACCTGCAAAAAATAAAAAAAGTAGAGATTGAAAAAAATGATTATTAATCTAGTTGGGTTTTTTTGTTTCTTCAAAGCAATGTTGTTGCTGTTTTTTATTGATAGGGTTATACAGCAGGCCCTTGGTCCCCTCCTTTTATCTCTGTACACGTATTAACTTGGCTTTCATTGCTTCTCCTACGACAGTAACGCAAATAATGCAAAACTGATTCTGGTTTTTTTCTGAAACCCAGGAGGTCACACACATCTGTGCTTGTATGGCTCACATCTCTCAGTGCAATGTTTTTGCACAACCTAAAGCGCAATCTAAACAAGACAGATCTGCTCTTCCTTGCACGTACGGACTCTCCCATCCCTGACCTTTCTATTAACATTGTGTTGTTTCACAACTCAGACTGCAAGGAATCTGGGAGGGACACTGGACTGTCCTTCACTGCCAACATCACATCTTTAACCCGCTCCTACAGATACAACATCAGAAGGATTCGTCCCCTACTGACCAGTGCCATCCGACCTCTTCGGCTAATGCAGAATGCAGCAGCTCAACTGTTTTCCAACATATCAAAGTTCTACCACATTATACTCCACTCTGGATCTGACCTTCCTACATCCAGGACATGATTTAAATCATACACAGCAGCACGTGAAAAGGGACCACATTACTCCTGTTCTGGCTGCCTTACACTGGCTCCCTATAGAACACAGGATAGAATTTAAAATTCTTCTTCTCGCCTACAAAGCCCTTAATGGGCAGGCGCCATCTTACCTTAAAGAACTCATTATACCCTACTGTCCTACTAGGGCATTGCGTTCCAAGAATGCAGGGTTGTTGGTTGTTCCTAGAGTCTCTAAAAGTACAATGGGAGCCAGAGCCTTTTCTTATCAAGCTCCACTTTTGTGGAATCAGCTTCCAGTTTGTGTTCGGACGGCAGACACTCTATCCGTTTTTAAGAGTGCGCTTAAGACCTTCCTTTTTGATAAAGCTTATAGTTAGGGCTGATTAGATTCAGCCCCTAGTTTTGCTGATATAGGCTTAGTTTGTCGGGGGACATCTTACTTCTTCCTTCTCTCTGTCTATACCTGTGTACTCTCATGTTCCGATTAACCCAGCTTCCCCAAATGTCTTTATTTTTTGTGTCTATATACGCCGGGATCCGGAGTCATGGATGATCCTGCGGTCCTGTGTCATGGATCGCGAGTCCTGGATCTTGACTCGTGGCTGTGGTCCTGGATCATAAGTCCTGGATGGATATCCTCGTGGATTCATCTTCCTATTATACACAAATGCATTTCCAAACATTTGGACTACCTATGTTGCAAATGTATTATCTTTTCAATTTACACACGGCATCTATTGCACGTCTGTCCGTCCTGGGAGAGGGATCCCTCCTCTGTTGCTCTCCCTGAGGTTTCTCCCATTTTTCCCTTTAAACTGTGGGGTTTTCTCTGGAAGTTTTTCCTTGTACGATGTGAGGGTCTAAGGACAGAGGGTGTCGTATTGTCATACTGATATTCTGTACAAACTGTGAAGTCCACTGAGACAAATGTAACATTTGTGATATTGAGCTATATAAATAAACATTGATTGATTGATTGATTGAATTTACACACGGCATCTATTGCACGTCTGTCCGTCCTGGGAGAGGGATCCCTCCTCTGTTGCTCTCCCTGAGGTTTCTCCCATTTTTCACTTTAAACTGTGGGGTTTTCTCCGGAATTTTTTCCTTGTACGATGTGAGGTTCTAAGGACAGAGGGTGTCGTATTGTCATACTGATATTCTGTACAAATTGTGAAGTCCACTGAGACAAATGTAACATTTGTGATATTGGGCTATATAAATAAACATTGATTGATTGATTGACGTGCACTTTGCTCTGCATCAGGCAATGGGCTTGCTCCTTCTTCACTGCAAGTTGGACCCAGGTACTCCTCAACAAAAACAAGCCTGTTTGCTATAAAAGTGTGAGCTAAATTAAATGTAAAGAAGTTTACATATTGTTGTTTTTTTAGGCTCCTTCAAGAACTCTTTCTTGTTTTGTGGATCGGATCAGAGGAAATGTAACAACATATTGCGAGGTAGGCTAATAACAACATTCAAGCGATAACACTGTAACCTTTGAGACGCTGCAATACATTGTGTTGATCGGTGGCTGTTTCACACATCTCACCCAGTGTGCCGGTTTTGACTCTTCCTCCGCTTCTTGCAGTCGCTTCCAGTATTTGCACATGTTGAAATCCAGCGTTAACGAGTCTTTGTGCAGCTGCTATACCTGAAATCCCGCATCCTACTATAACTACTTTAGCATTCACACTCATAGCCATAGCTGACTCTGCACGTATACAATACTACTTTTTGTTAACGGTTATACTTCTTCCTGAAGCATAAGCAACAAATACAACATGTTTTCCGGTTAAGAGTTTCAAAATAAAACTGATATCTGGCCATTCAACTTTTTTGTCCTTGGTTATAATCCCTTTAACATTCAATTATAATACCGCAAAAGGAAAATCAGTCATTACTGGAGGGGAACTTCAGCATGTATATTTATAAGTTTTCTAATGTATTCAATTCATTATTTTACATAAGTGTAATTTACCACAAGAGGGCAGTATTTTTCTATATGTTAACACATGGTCAGATGTTTTTAGGTCACAGGTGAACAAGAAGGCTTCTGAAGAATGAAGCATAATCATTGGGTAGTGGTAGGCCTACTGGTACTTCAGATTTCTTTTGCTAAAGCAATATTAAAACAAACTGAATTTTTTCACGTTTAAACTTTCCTCTACATGTCAAAAGTCCCCCAACCTGTTTAACATTTGAGAAAAAAAAAAGCTTGTTGACTTATATTGGTAAACCGACGTCTGTAAATTAGCAAATCATTAATTTGGGGTAAATCAGCTTCGAGGTTTGAACACATAAACAGCCCCTTTTAAATCATTAGGTTCTTAAAGTTGTAATCATTTATTTTTAAATACAGAGTTATTTGTGCAGCCTTTCATGGGAATGGGCAAGAGACTGAGTGGTTTGGGAGCAGGGTCGAAGAAAACCCTAGAGCCCTTGGGCCCATCGACGCAGGAGATTAGGGAAAGATCTGTGTCAGTCAAACCATTATGGCTTCATGCACACTTGTGAACAGGATTCATGCTGTATCCAGTTCTGTTTACACATCTGTGTTTGTTTGACTTGAGTGGTTTAGAGTTACTACTCATCTTCCCACACGAAATAGATGTTTTCACAGTCAGCATCCCACCACGGGGAATCAAACTCCACATATATTACATTGGTAGTTCCAAAACCTAGTCTCTCAACAGAGTGCAGTTTGTGTAGAGGGAGAGGAGGACTGAACAGGGTTGAATGGTGCGTCTTAAGATATCCTGATGAAAAAATAGAAAACCAGAACAAGTTAGATGAATGATGGTTGGTTAGTATATAGAATAAATTATGCCAAAGAATTGCTGATCTGCCGTAAAACAGCACTGGTTAATTCATTGTGATACAATTCTTTAATTTTGTTAGTTTTTTGTTTAAGCCAATAGATGACTGTTATTTTAACTGCATGCCTAACATAAATGATTATCGGCAATGTTACCCTCACTTCAAGTCTCTTTTTTGCACTGTGTCATGTCTGTAGATTTCCTGCTCTGAGATGCAAAATTGCAAACTGAGTTTGTGAATATACATCTTTAAATGTACCTAGAGGTACTGTGACAATGAGATGATCAGCAGCTATCTTCTTCTCATCATCACACTCGATCATCAAAGAGTTTTCTTCCTTCTCTGTGTTGTTCCAGTGGACACAGCGAACAGGCCGGTTGTAAGTCACCAAATCCCTGGGGAGCTCCGACATCAAGTTTTTGATTAAACCTTCATAGCCACTGCATGAAAAAGAAAAAGATATTAAGGTCAGGTGGACATGCACCTGTGTGCTGAGACAATCAGATAGTTAACAGACTGAATAGGTACTTTATGTGAATGCAGGAATTAATGGTTTATTTGAGTTTTATATTAATAGTTTTTGCACTTTATATGCAATGTACTAACCCAGGGAATGTGCAGTCGAGCCCAGGTAGAGTCGTGTACAGACCATAGGCCCCCAGGCCCACCTCATCCATACTGTGAGCCCCATTAAAACAGCACTCGACCTTCAACATGTTACTGATCACACACAGTTGCAGACATCTGGTAGCTGCATCTATATCTTTCCACTTCTCTACTGCTCGTTGTTCAGCCTGGGCCAGAAAACATGAAACAAAACAACTCTTTATTTTTAAACGTGTATATAAAGAATATAAAGAACATCTGAAATATTAAAGCCAATCTTGTCCTCATCCAGTGTTATTACTGTCACTGAGAGAAATGTACGTTTGAATGTATGAAATCTCCCACACAGGCCCAGGGTTCTCCTCCTTGACTCTCACATTTTGAACTTTCATCAGCTCATAAAACATCTCCTCTGCAGGATATACATCTTCAGCATTCAGCTTCCTACCTGAAAATTACACAACCAACAGAATACCAATAAGGGAGATGTCATCAGGTTACACTTGTACAAAAATTGTAAATAATCAATGACACAGCCATTAGCACCTTATAGCCTAGTTTTCTGCCACTTAATCCAGTCCCTGTGAATAGGCCTATTGATGTGTGTTATAAAGTTTGATTCAACTCTAAAGTACAGATTCTAACTATTTTGAACTATCTTAGTGTTAACAGTTTTTTTTTTTTTAACCTTCTGACGACCTGAACTGCTGAAGAAGTTGGAAGCTTGGTGGGGACTAACTTCAATGTCCATGCCCTGGTTCTCTGGGGTGAGGGTCTCTAGGTCCAGCAGTCCGTACTGACGGGCCAGACAAAACACTGGTGTTACGATTATTGTGTTATGTCACGTTTTGTATGTCTTGTTTTGGGTGTTTTGCTGTTCTCCCTGTCATGTTTTCCTCTTGGTATATTGTCTGGTCCTTTTCCCTGTGTTTTTCCTCCTGTCGTTAGTTTCCCTGGTGTGTCTGATTGTGTTCACCTGTGGCCCTTGTGTT
Source organism: Notothenia rossii (assembly GCF_949606895.1). Taxonomy (NCBI): domain Eukaryota; kingdom Metazoa; phylum Chordata; class Actinopteri; order Perciformes; family Nototheniidae; genus Notothenia; species Notothenia rossii. The sequence goes on from NC_136909.1 coordinate 72,511,411, forward strand.
TCTCCTCCCCTGCCCGGCTGTTTCTCATCTTGTGATTACCCCTCCCTGTATTTAGTCTTGTCTCTTCCTGTGTTCAGTGTTGGTTCGTCTTTTGTTTGTGACTGAGTTCACCGGTGAGTGGTCTGTTTTGTCCAAGTTATTATTTTATCCTTGAAATAAAGGCAATATCAGTGTAATCTGCATTTGGGTCCTGCTTGCTTCACCCACCGTAACAACTGGGTTCTCCTCAGTCGGTCCATGGATCCAGTATGCTCCTATCTTAACAATATTATCACCAGGGCCCAGGAGTTCAAAACTTTTAATCCCTATCTGATCAGATCAAGTTTGGATTTTGGGGAGTTCAAAACCAAAAAACAGGATTAGGATGACTTTGATATCCGATCAGATCAGGAAATCCAATCAAAGCTTTAATCTGGATAAAATCTTCAAAACGGGTAGTTCAAACCGACAACACAGGATTGGGATCAGTTTGATCCCAAAAAACTGGATTACCCTGATCCCACCAGAGGGGTGGATTTCCAGTGGATTACAAGAGCAAAATGTACTGTACAATTTATTTTAAAATATGTTTCAATTTAAATAAGATGGCAAGGTTTGTTAACTGAAATAATACACACTTTTTAGCCTTCATGGGAAATACATTTTATTTTTCCCATTTTTGCTCACGTTTGTGGTGGCCTATTTGTTTTTCAACCAAATGTTGATGACATAAATGTTGATGCTCATAAAAGTGTAACAGCAAAGATTGTCAATCAAAAATGTATGTCCACTAAATGGCGATCGGTAGGATTAAAGCACTGATATTCCGGATCTAGTCATCTTGAAAAATCGTAATCTGGATCAGGTTGATCCTATCCTGGATCACAAAAAATGGGATTTCAAAATCTAATCGGATCTGATTGAGATTAAAAGTTTTGAACTCCTGGGCCCTGGGCCCAGGAGTTCAAAACTGGTCAAAACAAGTCGGCCAGATTTTGTCCCTGGAGTTCAAAGCAATTCAGGATAGGATCAACCTGATCCAGATTACGATTTTTCAAAATGACTACATCCTGAATATCAGTGCTTTAATCCTACCGATCGCCATTTAGTGGACATGAAAAATAATACAAGGAAGACAAGAGACCACATTGCAGAGACATCTATAATGTTTAATTATATTTTTTTATTTGAAAGGTGATGACAGATGATGGACTTTTTTTTTGTTGAAGATATTTTTACTTTAATCTAAATTACATTTGTGATTGACAATCTTTGCTGTGATACTTTTATGAGCATAAACATTTATGTCATCAACATTTGGTTGAAAACAAAATAGGCCACCACAAACGTGAGCAAAAATGGAAAAAATGTAATGTATTTCCCATGAAGGCTAAAAATTGTGTATTATTTCAGTTAACAAACCTTGCCATCTTATTTAAATTGAAACATATTTTAAAATAAATTGTACAGTACATTTTGCTCTGGTAATCCACTGGAAATCCACCCCTCTGGTGGGATCAGGATAATCCAGTTTTTTGGGATCAAACTGATCCCAATCCTGTGTTGTCGGTTTGAACTACCCATTTTGAAGATTTGATCCAGATTAAAGCTTGGATTGGATTTCCTGATCTGATCGGATATGAAAGTGATCCTAATCCTGTTTTTTGGTTTTGAACTTCCCAAAATCCAGATCTGATCAGATAGGGATTCAAAGTTTTGAACTCCTGGGCCCCGCAGATAGAAAATGTTTGTGTGGGATCCAGGGGCGCCGCCAGGAATTTTGGGCCCCATGAAAAGATAATCACATTGGTTACCTAAACATTATTTTCTTAATGTTCTAAAAAAAAATGCGGCCCCTGTCAGTCACGGGCCCTTAGAATCGTCCTAACTTTTCACCCCCTTACTGCGCCCCTGGTGGGATCAAGAAATATAGGATTGTTATATATAGATATTAAAGTGTTATGTTTAAGCAGGAATACATTTTGTATACATTATTTATTGTATTTGTTACATTATGAGTAGATGCAGTTAGCTCTGTTCTGAGTAAATAACTTCTTTTTTTTTATTAGGTGAGGAAATGCTTGGATCTGTAAAATCTGTTTTAATATGGAATAACATGAAAGGTGTTTATTTTGTAATTAGTTATTTATGCTCCTTTCAGAATTCAGTCTTGCTCTGTTAAGGAAGTAAACAAATGAGTCCCTCTGGAGCGAACTTTGAGATTTTAGCTTTTGCAGAACATTTACATGCAAGAAAACCTATATTACACACTACAGGAAAGAGAAAAGCCCAACAAGGTTAATTGTGCTACCTTAAAACCCTTCTCCATCTGTTGGTTTAGGAATGATAGAACAAGGTGGCCGATGCACAAACAAAAGTTTTTTAATATAATATTTTCTTGAAAATCTTAGGGTTAGGTGAATACTATTACTAAAATAAATAAGGAAATGCACAGACTTCCTGTAGTTATTGCGATCCCTATTGTTCTGTTATTGCTATGCATTGAATATATGATATACCCCAAAAATGTAAAATCAATATCCAATAAAATGTTACTTTTTCAGGGTTCCTCAATAATAGAAAAAGGTGTGCCTTGAGGTAAATGGTTTGGATCCATTACTTAATCTGCAATTGGCTGCAAACAGATTGAAATCAACAAAGTTGTTTTATAATATCCATTAGAGCCTCTTCAGCAAACAACACCTGCAGAGGCTGATCACACCTTGGCAAATAGAACTGTAAACAATGTGATTCAACGTACGTACGTGTGTGTGTGTGTGTGTGTGTGTGTGTGTGTGTGTGTGTGTGTGTGTGTGTGTGTGTGTGTGTGTGTGTGTGTGTGTGTGTGTGTGTGTGTGTGTGAAAGAGAAAAAAACCTAACTCTATTGTTAATTTGATCTGCAATTCCTGGACTTATGACACCACATTGCATTAAAAAAAACAACCTAAGAAACATTGTAAGAGCATCTTCAAAAGTGAAAGGCCCATATTAAAAAAGGCCTATTATCCATTGATGCACTTTGTAGTAAGTAAGCACCACCAAGTAAAATTCCTCGTACGTGTGAACCTACCTGGTAATAAACCCGTTTCTGATTCTGAAATAAAAAATGCCAAAACTTAGCTTCTTATGTTGTATTACTCGGTGCTATTTGCAATTAATGGAAAAATGGTCAAGGTTGATTGAATCACAACGAACCTGCTGCTTGAGAAACTGTGGGAAAACGGAACAGCCCTCCTCTCTCAGGATACCCTTATTGTGTAATGTTGATAGGTTCACATATGCACACACAGACAAACTCACACACAGCTCATGGGAACTAGCTGGCAACGAGGGTCACTCAGAAGAACAATGCTGCTAATCTGTTCTCTAGTCACCGTGGAAGTACAGGAAATAATAAAGATGCTTTTTGGTTGTGGGAAAATTGAGCAGGGTATTGTTTGGTTCAAGGAGATACAACAACATTTATAGAGACAAAACTAAAAACTGATTTATTACATAGAAAAGTCAGAGGAAAACCTTACCAAAAACAGGTGGTATAAATATCCAAACTTGCAGTTAGAATTTTCATACAAAATAATTTAAGTCATAAAATATAAAGCAGTGATACACTTTGCAGCAAAAACATTAACAGATCCTACAAACTGTTGAAATATGTATTTCTAAAAGTAGAAGCACGTTGGTGTGTATGATATGGTTCTATTGCAGCCTTTACTTTTACCCTCTTACCTCTACATTCACTACAGTATTGGCACATTTTCCCAAAGGAATTCAACAATCATTAGTGTTCAAAACACACACACACACACACACACACACACACACACACACACACACACACACACACACACACACACACACACACACACACACACACACACACACACACACACACACACACACACACACACACACACACACACACATCCATCAGTGCCTGCAGAAAAGAAACTCATATTATGTCACTGGCTCTGCCTTCGAGCTGCAGTTGGATCATAGACTTCAGAGAGCTGTACCTGTAGGGGAGAAAACATGATAAAAGATGATCTCTGACACTTACAAACAGGCACTCAAATACATGTGAAATTAGTGATAAAACCATCCAAAATCATATTAATGTATTCCTCAGTTAAACAGGCAATACTTGTCTGTATGATCAATTCATTGTTCTTTTGGTCTTTTTTAATAGAATGTTATGAGAAAAACAACAATATAAAAAAATCACTAAGCTTGTCTTTAACAATGACAGTTACAATGAGTGTGTGTGTGTGTGTGTGGTAAGATATAACTTTGTGTGTGAAGGTTTTGTTTTGATTTTGAACTGCCGGCTTTGAGTCACATATATTTGCTTCACTTAATGAAATAGACAAGTGATTAAAGAAGGCTTTGTCTGGATCCAAACATGTTTTGCAACTCTGTAATGTGAAAACTGTAAAGTAGAGACTTGCTTACTTTCTGGTCAGCTTGTTTATCTCACGTTCCTCTTCCTCTTTAAGTTTCACTACAAAGCTGTCTAAAACAGGAATCTCGAATTTAATATATTGGGCCACCTGGGGAGAGAAAGATACATAAGACATATATCACCACCATCTCGTGAGCTAAACATGTTTATACAGTATTTACAAGGCAAAGGAATTCCAGGGAAAACTGTTAAAAGCGTGTTCTGTGTTTCATCCAAAGAAACATTAGATCAGGGGTCGGCAACCTTTTTGATATGAAGTGCCATTTAAAAAAAAATGTGTTATCAGCGTGCCAACGATCGAGAATTATCAACGGGGAGGGGGTATCAGCAGGAGGGCGGGGGAGCCTCGCTGCGGGGAAGCAGTGTGTGGACCTGTCAGCGCAACTTACATGATGCCAAATTTAACAAACACATTTAAATAATTGGTTTAAACGGCATAATAATAAGGACGATCGTCCGTTCTGTGATTCTCCAGAGCACACATGCTATTATATTAGGGTCATGCAGAGTGAGATGAGATCACTGTCCCTTTAAGAGAGAGAGAGAGAGAGAGAGGGGTGTGGCTTGTGCATGTGTGTTTGTGGATGGTAGAGCGACAGTGAGAGAACCTATGGAGAGAACGTGTGTATGTTTCTGGAAGTGAAACGAGGAAGCAGAAAAACAGAGGTCTGTGATGTATTTTGTGAAACAGAAGAACAGCTAAATAAATGCAACGTCCTCCCAAGAAGAGCTCGCCTCTCTCCAGTCATTTACGCTAAAGTGGGGTATTGAACCTGAAGCTTGTTGCTTCTGCCCTCCTCGACTACGGTCTGGGAGCCGACAGGAAAGTTCAACACACAGATGGTCAGTCCGCCCCTTTGTAGCATATTATTTCGATGAGAGATGACACCGTTGATCATCGCATCTTAAAGCAGAGGCTGGTCAGTATTGGCATATCCAGCCAGTGGGGTGGTTTGTGAACTACCTCTCTGAAAGGTCCCAATGTGTTCACTTTGATGGGCTGTCTTCTGAGTGGTTAAACATTGCTAATGGTGTTCCTCAAGGTTCTGTTTTAGGTCCACTTTTATTCTCCATATATATCAGTTAGGTGAAAATGTGAATGAAGCTACTTTACATTTTTATGCGGACGATACCGTGATGTACTGTGCAGGTCCCTCCATTAAGGAGGCTGGTGTTAAATTACAGGCTGTTTTTAACATTATTCAGACTCAGCTCTCTGAGCTTAAGCTTCTTTTAAATGTTTATAAAAACAAAGGTAATGCTATTTTCAAAAGCTAAAAAGACACCAGAGCCTGTTTTAGATATTGTTACTATGTAAGGACAAGTACTTGAAGTGGTTACCTGTTTTAAATACCTTGGTATCTGGCTTGATGATTGTAGTCTACTTTTAAAATTCATGTCAATAACCTGCTTAAAAAGCTTAGGGTTAGACTAGGTTTCTTTTTCAGAAACAAGTCCTGTTTCTCGCTTGAGGCCAGGAAAAGGCAGTCACTGTGACCTGGGTGTCCAGGTGTCTTTCAGCAAGGAACCAACCCCAAACTGCTACGGTTTTTCTAAAAGCCAAGGACAGCTCTCTGCATATGAAAAAGTAGGGCCATAATTTCAAGTCACGCAGAGCGGGTGGGGGTCACATGATTTGTAAACGACCAAGGCCTATTTTATAGATGAATGGGTTTCGATAGCAGAACACTTTTTAATCTGACCATATATTGTTCACTGTATATCATGAATATTTCTAAACCTGGGCAAATTAAAACAAAACAATGGCTAGGCATAGATGTACAGTACGTGAGTTGAATGAACTCCCTCTTTACATTTTTAGTTAGGAGTCGAAACGTTTGAAAGTTATTCCAATCCAATTCCTAATCCAGGAGAGTTCCCAGCAACTTGTTTTATTTATCACCGAGTGTAATCACAACAGACAGTCGGTCCATTTAGTTTATTGTTACAACAGTTTCGAAACAGGATATCTTTATTCAGCTTGCTAAATTTAACCCAACTGTCTATTTTTGGTCCCTTTGTGTCATTGTGTTTATGTTGATTACTACATCAAAAAAATAAAAGAAACACGATGAGGGAACAGAGTGTGGTGGCAGGAGGCCCAGACTCACATCATATGTGACTTCCTCTCCCAGGTCGGCCTCTGTGATCAAGATCTTGGAGATTTTCTCACAGGGTCCATAAAGCACACGAGTCACCAGCGGGTATTCACCTTCCCTCAGTCGGGTCTTTTCTACAAGGATATACGAAGAAAACAAATGAACACAAACACAACTAAAACCATTATTATCTGATAAATCCACAATAAAATTAATTACTTACCACCAGACTCGTGCACCAAATAAAGTACAAACTCTTCAGATTTATTCTCCACCTTAAAAAATAGAGACATATATTTTATTTCTGGTTTTACTGTTACGCCACTTGAGATGCAACTATTGTCTCACTGCTTACCCTAAACTTGTGTAGCAGCAAGTTGAGGACTTGTCCAGTCGTCATGGAGCTGTTCACTCGTACGTTAGTAACAGAACCGAAGGCCGGAGTAAATACAGATGTCTGAAAGCAAGAGAGAAACACATGTAGAAATAACTGAGAGGGCTCAAAGTATTAGGTACTTTGCTTCATGGACACTTGAGAAGCGATTTCTGGACATTAACACCTTGGAGCTTTTGAACATTGGTCTGTTCCTGGAAACTATCTGTTCCAGGAAACTGTTCAATAAAAACACTGTCTTCAGGAGAAACTGATGAAGGAACACAGTGTGACCTTGTATTATGTAGCACATTAATGAGATCAGCCCACAGCAGGCTATTGTGGCCCTCAGCACTACAGGCACACCCACACAGGAAGCTTCCGCCCTTCTGCAGCTGGAGATGTGTTAACAGCGGGATACATTAATGTGTGTTCTATTTATTGTACCTTGTGGTTATAGAAGTGTCCGTTGATTGAGAATCTGTGTGTGCGCAAGCGCTGCAAATCTCTGGCAGTGTGTGTCCTTGACCTCCTCTGAACCCGCATGAAGGAAGCATCACTCCTAGTCCTCAGCAGCTGAGGAGAATCCTCCTCATCCGGACCACATGTGTCTCCACCTCAGGGCAAACAAAAACATGCCTCTTTTAACACATGCATTGAACACAAGTTCTGCCATGGTTTTAACACAGACGTCATTGTTAAGCCCATCAATTGTCTTTAGCATTAAATAAATAATAAATAATAAATTTCCCTTTAAACATATAAATAACAAATACTCTTGCTCTCAAATTAAGATCTGGAGTATGTTAGTAATATAACAATATATGATTTCAAATGAGTTTTGAAGGTTATTTATTTCTATTAGTATTTGAAATCCTCTAAAACAGATTAAACATTTCAATTTTACACTGTTTACTGGAAAGGAAATGTATATTAAAAACTAAAAATGTCTTCAGTTGTTTAGCTATGATTAAGAAAGACTATGGCACACAACTTAACTTGTCAAAGTCAGATCCATGACTAATGGCCTAGCGTTGGTTGTCTATAGTGTTATTGATAGTCTGATGTAGGTGGCATCTCAGGCTAATCTGTGCTCCACCTGTGAGCCAAACTTTCCAATGGAAATTATAACTAAGTATCCATGGTGCTTTAATCTGTCTCAGCATGTGATTGTAATCTATGTTGATCAGTTAAGTATGTAAATGTGCAAGTGTGTAAAAGGTATTGCACAGGTTTGTTACTCACCTGCTGGCTCAGGTTCCGTACCCAGTGAGTTGTTGTTAGACTCTTCTGAGAGCTGCTTTGCCCCAGCAGATCTATCGTTTCTGTAGAAAGAGGAACAATGTGTATATTGTTTGTCAGAAATATGAAAAGTTTGATACCACTTGTGTGCATATAAAATATGAAACTACAGCTGGCAGACAGTTCGACTGTAAATGTGGAGAAAGTGTTCCTGGTACCAGTCTTAATGCTAAACCTTCTTAGCTAAATGCAAAGGTAATTTTCCTTTTTTGTAAAACGTCTTCCAAATTGAAGATCATTTTAATCAAGATGAATCTGTCCTCTTTTACTTGATACATTCGTAAATAGTTTTGCCCAAAAACGACAAAGAAAATATGCATTCAAGTTTTACTTCATTTATGACATGCTAAATTCGAAATATTTTCACTTTATTATCATAAATGACGGCTAAACTAGGGGGAAACATTGTTAGCTTTGGACAAAAATAATGCAGAATTTGCCCTTTATTTACTATTTTGTTTTATTTATTGATAATTGTATTTAGATGCTATGGGTCTGCTCCGAGTGGTCATACCGGTTGAGACGAAATCTTTCATTGTCGTCGTACATCTGAAGTCTGATTGGTCGGCGCAGACCCCAGTAGATGTTCAGCAACCCTTCCAGGATGAGCTCTCCATCTTCCTACACACAGACACACACACAACAGTGATCATCACAACTCGTGCTCAGAGAGGATATCCTGCTGGCCGCCTGCCACAAAAGCTCCATGTCAGTTGTACGTGCAGGAGCGCTCACAGCTTGGTGACCCCTGTCATCTTGGAAAAAGACCGTCAGGTTTGACCCACCTTTTTTTACATTGTACAAGGGTGAAGTCACGTCCGAAAAGGCAGCAATAAGGAGAACAAAGACGAGACTGTTTTGGGTCACGTACACATTTTGATCTCACAGAAGTGAAAGTCTAGAGATAGAAGAAAATGGTCCCATGATGAGTACGGAGATAAAACAGTGCAATTAACATTTTTTTCAGTTGGCTTTTCATTGTAAAAAGAAAAGGGTCTCTAGCATGTTGAAGTGAATCGAGAAGCCTGAAGTTTATTGTTACATAACTGAACTATTAAATAAAATATGATATCCCTACTGTGACTGTATAATCACAAACTTGATCAGCTTCCTTTCCTTCCAATAGCCTGTTATTCATAATATCCCAAGAATACAATGCAGCTCTTTAACTCGATTTATTTGTATGGGAAATTCAATAAATCAATTTGTCAAAGAAATACAAACACCACATTAAAACTGAATCTTATTTGATCAGCTGATTCTCTGCCAGTTTAAGGTTTGTGGTTATCCTGCTGCAATTCTGCTTAAATTCCAAGTAATTTAATGTTAATTCCTTGTGAACACATACTGGACATTTATACTTATTGTAAGTCGCTTTGGATAAAAGCGTCAGCTAAATGCAATGTAATGTTATATCAGGGAAAACGGTTTGCTTTTCATTTCATTCAGATTATTTTGAAATAATTTATTACTTATAAGTAAATCATAATCATTGTAAACACTTTGTATTAAGCATCATTCTGTATTGACATATATTAGTGTCTATACAGTTTATGATTTAATGGTTGAAATTGTGAGAGTGAGTTTGGGAAATAAGAAGTCCTTAAATACAACAATTTAGCCTCACTCAGCTCATGACAACGATGATCGAAGACATGGTGTGGTTCTTTACAACTTGACTGTCAAAAGTCCATAAAATGCAACACAAATGTTCCTAAGTAGTTGTGTGTTAAACTTCTTCTGTATTTTGTATTCCAGTCATCTTGCAGCATGTCACTATGAACACATGAAAGCAGTTTGCATGAAGATCTCAGACAGCTTTTTATCAAATATATTTGTAATGGTGCTTAACTAAATCTTCAAGATGGGCCTCTAAATGTAGGAATGTCCTGTTAATAGAACATTACACAGTTTAATTAGCATGGATAACTTGTGGCTGACAGTTACTTTTGACTGTAATATCATAAAAAATGGTGGGAGCAATAGAAGCTTGTCAGTAAGAAATATACAGATTGCTTATAAAGAAGAATACTGGAGATAGTCAGGTGTTCACCATTTTTAGATGGCTTAACATTTTATTACTGAAATTAAAAAGAGAGGTACCGTGGGTTTTTTGAGGCGAGACAAAATGCTCCCTGGGCTTCATTGTTTCTGGAATATAAACATTGAGAGCAGCTGCACCACTGGACCTCTCTGACCTGCATCGCCAGTTTCCTGAACAGGCATGGACACACCCTCCCAAACACACACAAGCCCACAGAGATGCGAGTAAGGTCAGCAGATCTATTTTTGGAAGTAGCGACTCATCGCTCTGCTTCAGAGTGCCTCTATAAAGCCCGGATACACACTCTGCTCCAGTCATACTCAACTGAGCGGACTACATCACTCTGCTTCACTCTGCATGTCCACTCCACAACTCAAGCAACAAAGGTGAGAGTGCTTCTTCTTCTTGTGTTCTTAATTAACACTTGTTATAGACGACTTACAATTTATCCATGTGTTCAAGTTGATTTAAAAGTAATATTTACAAACCAGACAGAAGAATAAAAACGTATGAAATTAATAGAGTTAAATGTTTTGACCACAAATTAAATTCTTACGAAAACAAGGAATGAAGGGCATCTACAGCATATAAAATGTTAAATTATGTGAATCTAAAAGACTAAAAGAAAAAAAAGTGTATAATGAAAATGAATATAATTAAAGAGTTTTTTCTTAACAACCACAATTTAAAATCACTATCTAAATGTTTTTTTAATTAAATAAACAGTTTATGTATTTGGACTTTTCATATGGTCTAACTGTTTCATTTCCCCTCCCCCGATGCAGCATGAAACGCACATGGCTGTTGCTTTCCTTGCCTCTCTTACCCACAATTACTGAGACCCTGGAGGACTTGCCTGTCCACCCCTCCTCCTCACAGCCTGCCCAGAGCTCAGCGTCTCTGGACGACTACATGACGAGCATCCAGGCTCTTGCCCGATCTGAAGAGGCCCCGAGCTGCGGCCCTGTCAGACTCCAGAGGGCCCCCAGGCTGCGGCCGTTCTCTAAGGCTCAGATGAAGCTTTCTGTCTCAGCCTCACTTCCTCTCGGCTCTCCCCGCTCACTAAGGACTTCCAGACTTTGCAATCTGAGTCTCAACACCACAGAGGATTTCTCTCTTATGAGGGGCAGAGAAAAAGACTGCAGGGGCAAAGATCCAGTAGACTGGCTGTTTGGACAGATAAGGACTTGAAGGGAGACAAGGTTGTTGTTGTTGTTGTTGTGGAAAAGCCCAAAAGCACTTGTTGGAATATATCATAATCAAACAACGTTGGAGAACCTGCTCTGTTTATGAAGATCAAAACAGCGCAATGGCTGATGGGACTTATTATGATGAACAAAGACAGAATCACCAAATGGCTCCAGAGAGAAGACTTTATTTATTTATACGCACTGAGGACTGAAGTCTACATGTTTACATTTTTTTAAGATATAGTTTGTAATAAAATACTAAAATACTCATGAAGATGTTTTTTTCTTTGCGGTTTTTTGAAGTTACTTTAAAGAGCTGAATATCGTTACATTTCAATCACTTTGATAGAGCTGAAGTCATTTTTTTAATGAATGACACAGAAGATGATTTGTGACATCTTTAAAAACGGTCTAACCCTACAATATTTCCATTTTATACTATTTCCATTTTTATACTATACTATTTTATTTGGGTACTTGAAGCAAATGTTTCTCTTCTTACATTTACTAAACATAATAATAACCTTAGATACTAGGGATCTTCAGATTCAAATGCATAAAACAAAATGTAGGCTTCAAATAAAACAATATTTTATCATAGATAAGATAATATTATATATATATATATATATATATATATATATATATATATATATATATATATATATATATATATATAAACACCATAATGAGTACTTTCACTTTTGGCAGTGTATATTCTGATGCTATTATTTGTGTAATTTTATTTAATGTAAAGAAATGTAAAAAAATAAATAATATATGGCTTTAACTTACTTTTCTTACAGAGTCCTTTTGAAAATACTGAGGTTTTGCAACTTTTACTAAGGTTAAAGGTCTGAGTATTTATTATCAGTTGCCTGTGCATCACATGGCAATGGCATGGTGATAATATCCAATCAAATGTAACATAATATTACGCTAGGGGCCATTTTAAGAATTAGGCTAGTTTTTGAAATTCAATACAGTTTATATAAAATGTAAAAGATACATATATGAATGGAACAAAGGTGTTGAGTATTTTCGTGTAGTTGTGTTACTTGGACTTGATAAAGAATCTGAGAAACTACTGCCTCACAGGTTTAAGGAAATAATGCTGCCATCTAGTGGTAATCAATGGCACTACAGTGTGTGCATTTTAAACGAAAAAGTACTTAACACAGCCACAACGGGGAGCTGCAGCACAAACTGATATTAATATGTGGTTCTCACAGCAGACAAGCACAGACAGACACACACATACACTATTGAGCCAAGTGTTGCCAAGATCAGAATGAAATATTTGGACTACACCACATTATAATTTTGTAACTTAAAAAACATTCCCTTAATCAGAAGAGAAAGGTTTACAGCCTTTTGGGCCAACTCCATAATTCAATATTGGATCCAAGACTGGTGCTGAGCAGTGAAAGTATAACACAGCTCCGGGGCTCAGTATCAACTATGAAATCAACTAATAAAGTTTGACTCTTCATGTTAGAGCTTGTTTTCCTCAACAATTCAGTTTAGTTTGTTGTGTATGTCGCTCAGCTTCCAAGTCAAACCACCTGACAACATGAACAATACAGACCAGCTGACTCCACCTGCAGAACATGACTTCATCTTAAAACAACACTTTCACACAGAGCCTGTGCGTCACTCTGGATAGTTGATATAAATGAAAAAAAAAAACTCAGACATGTCAGGTATATATGATCACAGTCTGCATGGTAAACATGCTGAGTGTCTACAGCTGGTTTTCGTCTAAACTCATTCACACTGTATTCTAGCAATCCACATTAGGAGTTTCCAAATGTTTGTCATTTTTCCAACCAAAGAATGTAAGCGCTGAGAAATGTGTTGTTCCTTATATCCACAACATGTCTAATGAGTCAGTTATGAGTAACATTTGGCCCCACTCCATCATTACATGACATGACATGTTACTTGTTAGATGCTTTTATCCAAAGCGACTTACATACTCAATACTGTGGCCAATCCCCAAAGGAGCAATTTGGGGTGAAGTGTCTTGCCCGGGGACACAACGACATGCTGACTGTAGTGGGTTTTGAACCTATGCTCCTTTGATCCGAACACCAACGCTCTATCCACTGCGCTACACGCCTCCATCAGCTCTAACAACGACACATACTGGATAAATCATCACAACAAGAAATTTGTCACTTTAACACAGTGGCGTTTTCTCCTGGAAACCAAGGGAAGCCAGGCTTTCCCTGTTTTTTCGGATTGTAGTTATAATTTTAATAAATAAATAAAAACATTTCGTTTAGTTTCGGAAATTCTTTGTTCTGTGTTGCTGCCGGCCCGTCTCTCCCACATTCTCATTGAGTATTTTACAAAGAGTGAAACAGCGCCCCTCTAGATGTTATGGTGAAACAGTAGATTGCACTCTCTATTGCGAGAGGAGGCCAGCCGAAATGTGCTTCCCTTGGTGAAAAAAAATGTAGGGATTGACCAATCAGAGGCGGCTGGCTTCCCTTGCCTCACAATCCAATCAAATCGCATCAATTTAGTGGTGCAGTGACGCGTCCCAAAAAGCGGAAGTAAGCTGCGCCCGGTTTCCCTCGACAAAAAGCAATGGGATTTCTCCATAGGATTTTGGAAAATAGCTCGAGAAAAGGTCAGTGGAAAACGAACCTGTTAGTTAAATGCACGTTTTGTTCAGTCGGATAATATCCACATGTCTACCCTACTTTTATAATTTTCGAATCATAAATCTAATCGATAGAAGATAGATAGCGTCACTGCACCACTCTCACCGCCATTAGAAAGTAGCAAGCAACTGAAGCAAGTGCAATTATGGAGGGTGGAGATTTGGAGTATTTAATCAAAAATAATTGTACTAAACTTCCGCTGCAGCAGCAACAACAAATACAATCTGATGACAGGCCAATGCCCAAACTGGAGCTGTGTACAGCGAGGAACAAAGGAGCGAACCGGTGTTACAGTATAAGTTGAGTCATGACAACTGGCGACATTCTATTATTTTCGTCATAGGAATCCGGGGCGTGTACATTGAGGACCCATTGTTGACTTACCAGGAAAGAAACATCGTTTGTCGTTTACGTTCATCTTTTGCTATATCTGCCTTCCTAAGATCACTTTGCTGCACATTCAGTACTCGTATGTGAGGTTGTGGGTGAGAGTCCGATATCGTGACGCTTACAGGGAGGTATCGAACATTACAAAGTAGGTGACTGTGTGGATGCCTGTTCAAAACATTGCAAACTTCAATAAATCATTTAAATTATATATTTGTTTCCGACTTTCATTTGTTCATCGTTCTTAATGTGATGTATAGTAGCTTTGATAGCTGTCCATACCTTCAGACAGCCTAAAAGTAAAACACAAGTTGTTTATTCACAGCCCGAACGCTCATCGAGATGACTGGATCAGTCATGACAACTTGTGATCAGCTCCGATTAAATTGTGATATCAATTCTGTAGCTAACCTCCAGGGAGCACGTTTATTTTATGAAATACCTGTATCCCTCTCATCACAACAAGACTCTACACTGTGCAGGAAAAACAATTACATACATGAAAATAACCTTGATGCATGGGAATTAAACACACAAACTATCTTCCGTGGCTATACTGATATGTCACAGTAACGGTAAACCACAGAAAAGTAAGTCCAGCGGGGCACAAGTTGAATACATATAATACGGTAGTTCTATTATGCCTTTAAGCCTATACGTTTAACCCATAAGAACCCCGACCCATTTCTACTTTTGGGGAAATTAAGGGGAACGTCATTTAGACTAAATAGACACATTTCTGACAAGTAACCTCCCTAGTGTCAAATATCTGGGCTTTAATGGTAAAGTAACTCTTATTTATAACTTAATTAACAAGGATGATGTTTTGGTTTGCATTTGTTTGAACATACTATGAATTGAAGAATAAAGCATATGTTAACTAAATATAATTGAATCAGCTAAATTAACTGACCAGACCATAATCATATTTCTAATTGTGCATATATGTCACTCCGGGTTTACTGTGAATGTTTAGGGTTAAAGTCCCGGTGTGACACCATGTGTCACAGCAATATTTATGGCATTTGTTTCATATAAATTTCATCAAGAAATGTTTCCACAACAGGTTAAATGTAATCAGAATCAGAATACCTTTATTCGTCCCACAGAGGGGACATTTACATTTGTTCCAGCAGAAAAGAGCCGAAGACAGCTTAAAGTTTAACAAATGACATGTCATGTAAGCATTTTTATTCTTAAATGGCTTGAATATTAACTTTAGCAACAAAAAACCTTTCCAAATCTAGCTAGTTCTGTCACATGTTTTAGCCTGACACATGGACATCTTGGACATGTTGTTATGGGAAGACAAAAGCAAATGACAAGGACCATGACCCCAGACTGTTCAGTGTGTGTCACTTTGGGACTTCATGAGATAAAAAAGGCTAAAGCTGTATAAGGAACTTTCCAGAACATTTAAATTTCATGTGACACCCGTGTCTAAGCAATTCTGTCTGCCTTCCGTGTTTCTGTTGTTATTTACTTCCTCTCTGCCTTCTTCTGATGATTTATCTGTTAGTTTGTGTGTTTAATTCCCATGCATCAAGGTTATTTTCATGTATGTCATTGTTTTTCCTGCACAGTGTAGAGTCTTGTTGTGATGAGAGGGATACAGGTATTTCATAAAATAAACGTGCTCCCTGGAGGTTAGCTACAGAATTGATATCACAATTTAATCGGAGCTGATCACAAGTTGTCATGACTGATCCAGTCATCTCGATGAGCGTTCGGGCTGTGAATAAAAAACTTGTGTTTTACTTTTAGGCTGTGTGAAGGTATGGACAGCTATCAAAGCTACTATACATCACATTAAGAACGATGAACAAATGAAAGTCGGAAACAAATATATAATTTAAATGATTTATTGAAGTTTGCAATGTTTTGAACAGGCATCCACACAGTCACCTACTTTGTAATGTTTGATACCTCCCTGTAAGCGTCACGATATCGGACTCTCACCCACAACCTCACATACGAGTACTGAATGTGCAGCAAAGTGATCTTAGGAAGGCAGATATAGCAAAAGATGAACGTAAACGACAAACGATGTTTCTTTCCTGGTAAGTCAACAATGGGTCCTCAATGTACACGCCCCGGATTCCTATGACGAAAATAATAGAATGTCGCCAGTTGTCATGACTCAACTTATACTGTAACACCGGACGTAAAACGTTAAAGGTCTCCTGATTTAGTTTGTGAATGAATGCTTATTAGAGTTTCGGCTGGAGAGTGCGTGCGGACCTGTCGGTCAGATAACAAGCGTGTGTAAATCCTGCATCTGTATGATACAATGTGTGTAAGATGGTACCGGGCGCTGTAATCACTCATCTGGTTACGTTATTACATTGACCACC
Organism: Notothenia rossii; assembly: GCF_949606895.1. Classification (NCBI taxonomy): domain Eukaryota; kingdom Metazoa; phylum Chordata; class Actinopteri; order Perciformes; family Nototheniidae; genus Notothenia; species Notothenia rossii. The sequence continues at coordinate 72,528,271 of NC_136909.1, forward strand.
ACACCCCCCCCCACCCCAAAAGAAAGGACGTATTATTGGCTTCCCCTAATTTTTTCCCCACGCCACGCTACTGCTTTAACAATGTACATTTCGCAGCGCTTTGATTTTGATTATATCACACTACTAGCACTGATTTGTTAACATCTTCTATCGACAGCTACCGAACGGACTTGTGGTGAGTTCAATAATTAATTTCATGCCTCTTACAAACGTACACACTATAGAATAAAAATAAAACAGACTAATTAAGGTATAACTTCTTAATTCCTCAGGATCCTATTTCATATCGCACAGATGATTTATTAAATTTGTATTGTTTGCAGTTGACTTAAATGCATGTTTAACTTTGCCAGCAAACTGAGCTTTTCAGTCAAACTTAACTTCAGATGCTGTCTTCAAACAAATGACACAAAAATACATTGCTTAAGTCATCACATTTTTCACATTATGATTTAAGGTTGAGCGTTCCTGTTCCTGCTGAGGGGTTCTGTGTAAAATACGTGGGAATTGTTCAAATCAGGCAACATAATCAAAATAATGAGACTGAAAGGTGCCTTGGACAGCCTGCGTTTTAACACAGGAAGCAATATGCTGTATAATGCAGAATCAGCTATTTCACTGCAGTAGCCTCTTTTTTTACAGCTAATATATATTGAAGTAAGTCTGGACTCAATTCCTTATTGAAGCCACATTTTTTTGGTTGAATTAGTAGCCTGCATTTGACCACATGTAATGACTCGTACAAATCGCGCATTAAAGCTTCTTATAATAAGTTACAGAGGTCAAAGTCATTTTCTATAATAGTATTTAGTTTTTATTTAACATCTTATTAATGATCAATAAACAACTGTTTTTCAATTTCAAAATTATGTTAAAATTGTGAGATCATTGGTCCCTCTATTATACATATGTTATATGTTCACATGTTATGGAGGCGACTGTGGGGGGATTCCCAGAATGAGACAATATAGAGAGTCTGACCGGTGGTACGAAAAAGAGAGACGGATCACCACATGACGCCCCTAACCCTACACCCCCCCCCCCTCCACCACACACACACACTCTCTCTCTCTTTCTCAAAACCAGCTGGAGAACAATGGGGAACTCCCGACCAAAAAACCCATAGAATATCAAACAAATAACCAAACACACCACACGACAGCCAAACGTTTACTGTGGAAATACTCTGCTGAGCAGTTAGTGTATATGAATGAAATCTGAGACTCCCTCCTTGCATTCCCATTTTCACTTTTAGGTAAAAGGGTGTTTTTTGTTTGCTTTGTCAGCCGTTTGGCATGTTGGAAAAGATCCCGGGATGAAGGTCTGATGAGAACTGCTGCCAGATTGCCAGCTTATGTGGTCTCAGGTTATTCGTTCTCATTATCTGCCTGAAAATCAAAGTGCTGGTTAAACCGGTTCCAGTTTTGCTTTGTGTTTGACCCATTTTACAGTACCGTATGTCCTGCAATCCAGCATGCCCAAACATACCACAAAGCAACCGTCAAAAACTCTGTTTGCTTTTTTATTTTCTGCCAACACTGTCAGAGGTTGTCTTACCTCGCGGGTCCGCAGTTGGAAATTCTTTCCTTCATGGTAACAGTTGTAGGTCCTAAGCAGTGACAATATGTGCGACCTGGAAATTAACATAAGAACACAAAGGGTTTATTGATTGAAAATATTCAAGTCATACCATGTAAACTGCAAACACTTATTTTCCAAATGTTCCCTGATGCTTTTGAAAATGAAAAAGAGGACAGACAATCACACATAATATACACAAAAAACAATAAGCCAAAAAAATAAATAAAAAATTAGACAAATAAAATCATCAGGAATTAACTTCAACACCCCGTCCTATGTATATTTCTCTGCAATCCATTATGTCCTAAAATGATTCACAAAACAAATAAAAATAACTAAAAGCCTTCACACAATGCGGGCAGTGGTGATATTTTGATCACCCTTATGGTTAAACTGTCTTTTAGTCATTACATTGCAGCAGGTGGAGTAAAGGGACTTACTTTGGTATCAGTTTCTCTTCACTGAGCTTCACGTAGATCTGACGCTCAACCATTGTGACCAGAGTCCAGCTGTGGCAGAACAAGAGAAAAACATTAACAATGACCTGATTTACATCACATATTAATAGGAATAACTCCTATACGTTAATTAGATGTAATACAATGATTTGTGCATTTATCATAAGAATTATCACTCAACTATCCTTTTATTACTCTAATCAGACAGCGATAAATGATTGTTTAGTTTATTGTGTAGTTTTGATCCATATCAAGGGTTGGAAGTTTTTAGGCACAAGTAGCTCTGTAGGTGAAATGAGGCTCATGCAGTTAAAATAAATCACATGGTGCTGTTGACACAAAGCCAACAGAGTAACATGTTGTGGCAAAGCTCATCAAAATCTGTAAAACACGGTGACTTCTTTCTCATTTTAAGGTAACTCCTACTAATGTGGTTAGCTTCTTAAACAGTTAACATTATGAGGAAGCACTACTCATTTGTGGCAAGGTTGAAAAATAAATTAAATAAAAGTCTGCAACAAAAGGTTTTTTTCAATAAATAGGAAGCACAGTAAATACACAAGTATATATACGCATATATTAATCACTGTGTCCTTCAGGAGTTCAAGCTTTTTCGGACAAGACAGAGGAATGTGTCCCTGATCCCTGCATCCTAATTCCTGTGTCCTGCTATCTCATGCCATGGGGAATTTTTCATGGTTTGGAAAGCCCAGTTCTGCGTATGTGGGGGGAGGAGCAAGGGTATAAAAGAGCCACATGTGGCTCAGGGGGATCAGTGCAGCACTCGTATCCAGCATGAAGCTTTATCTTCCTTCAGCCTGTCAGCTTGCCTTCCTGAGCCTCTGCTGTGTACTGATCACAGGTAAGAACCATTTATGCTTATATTAGTGTATTCTCTCATATTATCTGGATACAGTGAACGTTTAAGAGTGTCGCTTCATTTGGACAGATCTGTCTGAGCATGAACTTAATCCCTGCTCATGTTGCACTGCTTGGAGTTAACCTATAATCCTGTTACTGTGTCTGTGCAGTGAGAGAGTCAGACAGCACGTATGTCCCGGGCAGATGTATGTGTCCGCAGGCCCAACCAGGTGTCAGAGGGAAACTGAAAGAACTCACAGTTTACCAGAAAAGCCCCAGCTGCGACAAAGTCACAGTAATGTGAGTATGCCAGATCCTGCAGAGACACAGATTCATGGACACAGATGATTGAATATGAGGAGTTAATGTGTTGGTTTACATGTGTTTTACAGAGTGGTCGTGAAGAGTAACAATCGAGCAGTGTGTTTGAGTCCAGGATCACCGATGGGCAAACAGCTGATTCGCTGCTGGGATAGGTGAGAGGCTTTATCAGTGAAACCTAACTTTTAGTAAATAGGACACACGCTCACTACTATGGGTTCTAAAAACATGGCCTCAATCATTGTTTTAGAAAGGGATACTACAGCTTTGTCAACCCTCAGCCAAGAGTAACATGTCATATTTCAACTGAGTTTCCTTTACACAGAACAACACCATTATACAATATATATATTACACACCAGATGGAGGACATTTAAGCTGTGCATCCCAACTGGCTGTAAAGGGGTTCCACCCGTCTTCAGGCCAACAGTATCTTATTTGCTGCCAATCCGGTTCTTGTCGTAACGCGGCACCCATTCAAGGAGTTTGTTAATCTTTCCTACACATGTTTTGCAACTTTAGACATAAAAGTTAGTGCCTTTTAAAACATTTTCTACAAAAAACTGATTTACTTTATTTTTTCTCTTTTCTAGAGTTAATAATGTCCTTTTATAGAAGCTTATATCATGTCAGAATTAACATTTGTTGTGTTTAGTTTATTGTTTAGTTTATATCCATATCAAGGGTTGGAAGTTTGTTGGCAAAAGTAGCTCTATAGGTGAAATGAGGCACATGCAGTTAAAAGAAATCACATGGTGCTGTTGACACAAAGCCAACAGAGTAACATGTTGTGGCAAAGCTCATCTAAGTCTGTAAAACACGGTGTCTTCTTTCTCATTTTAAGGTAACTCCTACTAATGTGGTTAGGTTCTTAAACAGTTAACATAATTAATTAACATTATATCGAAAGATTGAAATGTCCTATACAGGAGTGTCATGTACAGCCCTTCCTCCAGGCTAAAGTTAGTTCTCCTGTGTGTCTTTTCTAGGAGTCATAAGCTGGGTCGTGATGTGAGGCTGTGCCTGAAGAGGAGGAGGAGGAGGGTGGGGAGAGGAGGTCAGCTACAGCGACAGAGGAGCAGGACCCAGAGCAGGAATGCCTCATCCTCAATCCCCCGATAGTCAATCAGCCTGACAAGTTGTCCAAAGTTACTGAGCGGAAAGATACGTCTAGATGCTGTTTCTTGCCACACGGTTGACTCCAGGTCACAAGGCCGTTAAAAAACCACAGCACGCAATCACTTTTCTTTTTAAAAGTCACGCAGCTAAGACACCGAGCTCCCCTAAACTGTTGTCCGAGCTATAAATCAAACTCTCTTTGTATGCTAGCCACAGGGGGCTTTTTTCTGTGGAATGGTGTCACTTTAAAAACTGAGCCCTGGAGGCTTGTCTTAAATGTTAACAGTTTTAGCTTTAAAATGCTGTTAACATATCGTTATGCAGTTCTGTGTATGCAGCTGGAAAAAACTAACTGAGAAGTTTTTGTTGGTTATTTATTTTTATATGAATAAGATAATTGTTTTAAATTGTGTTTTTTTAAATAAATATATCAGAATAACAGTTTGGGCTTGTTGTGGTATTTTCTTTTTAAAACTCAATGATGGAAAAGAGGATTACTTCCTTGCCAGGATATGAGAGGTCATCCAACCCTCAGCCACAGCTTTAGTTAATAAACCACAGGATGTGAGTCAGCAGCCGGCACAACACAAACATCTCACTTTAAACATCTGAAGGGTATACCAGGAGCTGAAATGTAAATGCAGTTATCTCTTTCTATGGCACTGTACAGAAGTGATTGCAAATAAGACATTTGCTGGAGGTGTTTTGAAATACAATACACCATCAATTGTGCAGTTTAATACTTTCACAGTCTAATATAGGTGTTGCACAACTGGTTGGGGTGAGGAGTGGTGAGAGTTTTTTATTATGGCTTATAAACATGCTTTATATCAGCTCTCGGATTTATTGTAGATCATGTGATATGATAGACACAAAACACCCACACACACACAAACAAATAATATTTTCACCTGCTTTTGCAATGCGCCCACATCATTTGGGGTAGTGGGAAGTTAAATACTAAGGCGTGTACAAACCTGTTCTTTTTCTTAGCTAAAACACCTATTGGCATTGTTATGAGCTCTTTCAACATGATATGAGAAGTTAGCTATTAACTGATGCTTGACTACACAAGGTGGTAAAATGGAAAGTGAAAGTCAATTGCTCAACAAGGCGGCCTTTGTCCCTTGTCTGGCTGAGTAATTTAGGGGATTTTTCATATTAAGTATGACAAACTATGCAAGCAGTTAGAAGAGTTTGTAATAACATTTAGTGATCCGTGAAAGTTAGAAATGACACTGATTGAGAGGATCTGTTTACAGATGGCAAGATAACAGTCTTGTTACTGGATGGCATGTGGCCAAAATGCAAATCCAAAGAGAAGTACTTTACAATGCATACAGGATTTCTTTTTTTCCATTCATTCATTTGATAGCTGTAATTACTTAATTGACTGAGATGTTGACTCATCAAATCTAGACCACTGATCCGTTCATTTGCATTTGCTGCATAGTACCATATTAAACTTTCAACAGCCAATCAATAATGAATAATGAACTAACCTTTATATCAGCCAAATACAACACTTATTCTACAACAATGAGAAGAGTTAGGAGCTAAGAAAGAGTTTTAACCAAATTCATTAACTCCTTCACTTTAGATTTGTATTTTCTGATACACACCACACACAACTTCCCGTAACTGAAAGGCAAGCGCAAAATTGAAAGTACAAACCATTTAATATGCTGCTGGAAATTATTAATTTCAAACTTTTATGGTAGTGTGATTTTATCTTATCACAGTGTATTGGTGTTGTAATGAATACATGTGGTATATGAATTAAAAGTTAAATGCCTCCAAGGTAACATGATTTTGAATGTTTGTATTTACATTGTAATTCTCAGCTTTGGTCTAACGACTGTGCGTTTTATCTTGACGGAATTATTGAAAATTGGAAAGAGTCTGATTTCTATAAAAGTAGAGGGAAATAAAATGTCATATCTAAAAAGTCAAAATGTATCTTCTATCGTCTTTAACAGGTTGCCATGAACTGACAAAAACAGTTTACATTTAAAAACAGTCTCATGCATGAAAGTTCCTTGAACTCAAAACAGTTTTTTGAATAAATACACAGCATCTAAGATACCTAGCACTGTACCAACACAAGTGATGTTGGTGCTATGAGGCCATCTAGTGTCTAAAGCTTCAAGTACACTGAACTTCATCCTGATTTAGAAAATATGTGGCAGCATTGCTCCATCTCGCTTAGTGATGGAAGAGACACTGTTTAGTTTAACTTCAACATTGACACCACCTGCAGGAAATGAGCTGAAGTGGACAGTTTGTTTCAAATGTGTTGACTGTTTATTTAAAGGGCCATTGACTGGCTATTCTTTCTGAGAAGATCCATTGAGTTGCAGACCATGATTTGGTAACAACATAAAGAAGAGATGTTAATCAGTTAAAGTATTGATGTGTGACTTTGATATGCTTCATTCCCAACAACTATGACTTACACATTCATAATAAATGTAACCTGATTGATTGAACAATCAAAAAAATCATTGAATTGATATGTTAGTTACCATTCTAGATGTTTCTAAATAATTAGCTGATGTACACACGAAGGAGTCTTTTGCATTTAGTGCAGCTGAAACAGACGTTTCTTAGACAAAAATGGAAGAGAAAAAATGCTTGCATGAGCAGCAATCGTCACCACAAAACCCAGGAAACAGACAGTACTGTCTGTATGGGAAGTGATCCCTGGGAGAGGAGGTGCAGATTCAGCTAAACACCCTGCACTCTTTTACTCTGTCACAATACTTCTCTTTTTATTTTCAGGCTGCTTTTGATTCAAATCATATTAATGGACATATCTAAAAGTAGCCTGGTTATGTTAATTACTGAGCAAAGGCAGCCCTCCTCACCCCCTTTAATAACCTTTGCCCTCCTCCACTCTCATCCCCTGAATCTGCTGACAAAGTAGGTGCATAATGGGATGGTCAGTCTATATCTTATACATATTTATACACAATAATGGGTTTTTAAATATTCCATTACTTTAAGGATTCTAGTCTGTCACCATTATTATGAATTATTCAGCCAGTGCACATGGCTGCACAGGAGATGGACCAAGATTAAGAGCAGTGGAAGGAAAACACATTATTTTGTGATGCTCAGATTTTGGTGAATTTATAATCCCTTTCTTCTCCTCTTCTTTTGTGTGCTAAATTACGCATTCTTCCCTCGGTGGACAAAGGAGCTTCAGTGCAGGTCCGCTAATTGGTTTGATCATCGCTATATTCGTATCCAATTATCGCACATATGGCAGCTGTGTCCGGAGACAGCTCCAAAAGACGCATAATCATTTCCACAAACGTCTAAATGTAAAGACAAACACAGCTGTGGAGAGAAAATAGAAAAACACTGGCTGAAGATGTATCTATTTCTATTGCAGCTATTACTGCAAATAAACGTGTAGTTTCGTTGATACAGATAAAGGCTGATGCATTTTAAAGTTGTTCATGTCTCTACTGCTTTGATATCATAAACTGCATAAACTGAAAAGTACACCGTTAGTAACCTGCATCCAACTTCAGGACATCTCTTGTCTTCATGGCTTCATGTTTCAGGGTTAAAGCGCATTAACGTAGCCTAAGTTATATCCCCACATAATCTTTTTGTGTAAAAATATCCAGCAGTTGAGATCAGTATGGTTCCTTACCATAGAAGACAGCGTCCTCCTCTTCCGTATATCCACCAGCGATGTATCCCGTGTAACGTTGGTTATCAGTCTTCATGCCTTCTGGTCGTGCGGCATCCAGAGCGAAAAGATCAAACTGACAACACAATTGTCCAATAGAAAAATGGCTCTCATAAAGCTCAGCCAATCAGCGTTGAGCTTGGGCGGGGCTAACAGAGTCAGGGTCGCTTATCTCCCTTCAAGGTGCCTCTGAGACTTTACCTCAACCTCATCAGCCCCAACCATCAGATTAAATATGGTTTATTTACACTTGCGTATACTTTACTGGAAAACTCAGGTTAGATGTTACATAAAATGTGCTTTTCTTTGCAAAAAGACACATACAGCTTGATATTTTGAATATAGCATTTCCTTATTATGGTCACTGTTGACAGTATAGCAAGCGTTTTGAGTAAATATCCACCTCTAGTGTTTTTGAAACATTACTTTTTTAATTAAATGTAAAGGTTATTTACTTGGATAGAGGCGAATGATTGATCTTGCATTATTTTCTTAATATTTTTTTTCATTTAGCATCTTTACCTTTTCTGTCTTGTAAATATATATTATGTGAATGTTGTCTGACAGAATTAAATGAAAGGCATTACATTACCAAACAATATAAAATAACCAGTTTTCTTCATTCTATTTTCTGCCTGTACATTAGCAGTGATGAGGGCATTTTATTCTTTCAGCCCAGCTGCTATAGCACATATCCTGTTTCCCTCAGAAAAAGGAAGAAGTCCCTGTGACCTGTAAAGATTGGTTTTCCCCATCCTGTTATTGAGCCTGGATTTACCATCTAGGAAACTATAGTAGGGTGGAAACAAACACTGTAGGTAGTCTCTCTCTCTCTCTCTGTCTGAATAGGCTTTATGATTTGACATGTACAGAGGAAGTAAATTGTTCCAGCAGCGTAATAACTTCCCCTCTGAAAAAAGATCATTCTAAAGGATATGACAAAGTCGGTGGAAGCAGACTGGAAATACTGACGCTCTTGTGTTCTCCTTTAGTTTTCTAGTTGACCAGAGACAGAGAGCGTTGTGAAGATTACCCTGATTTTCGGCCTCAGCAAACTCTAGACAAAGACTCTCTGTTCTCACCATAAAACACCAGACTATCTCATCCCTCCTGACTGATTCAAATGTCACGGCTTTGATGTAGCCTATTGTAGAAAACACATGTGTAAAATGCTGAAAGAATGTTTGCCACGGTGTAGCTGCTGGGGATGTTGCCTGCTTCAAAAACGGAGAATATAGTTGTTTAACGGACATGCTATTTATGTGTCAGTGTATTTTTCACGCGCTTGCTGTCTGACCCCTGTTCTCAGTAAGGTGCTTTATGATGCTCTTTGCTTTTATTGATTCTCTCTTTAGTTTTGATGTTGCAGAGAGATTACCTCTTAAGGCTACATACAGAAATATATATACAGTTCAGTGAACAAAGAAGAGAGGATTACCCGTGTACATGATGTGTGTGTGTGTGTGTGTGTGTGTGTGTGTGTGTGTGTGTGTGTGTGTGTGTGTGTGTGTGTGTGTGTGTGTGTGTGTGTGTGTGTGTGTGTGTGTGTGTGTGTGTGTGTGTGTGTGTGTGTGTGTGTGTGTGTGTGTTGACAGAACGAAACAGTATTGATTTATGTCCTGAAAAATAGGGGAAAGTCTGTATGGAGAATTGTATCCTTTGTTGCATGATAAAAACTAAAGACAAACAAATGAAATCTTGACACATGTTTTTGATTTATAGAGCTTGGGTTGGATTCACACATCCTTTTAATAATATCAATGCTATTGTGACATGTAATTCATGCATGAATAATACTACACTTGGTGTGTTATGTTTTGGTGAAACGTAGGCTTATGGTGGCGCTCTGGTGGGTGATCTGATGGTTTTCTCATCACCATAATAACGTGTGCACTCCTCCCAGAGCTCCGTCTCCATGGTCACCGCTTGCACATGACAAACACACAATAAGGAGTCTTGAATGTGACTAACACATGCACCTGCACTAGCTTTAATTCCTGCTACTCCCAGTCACATTCAAACACATTTTGTTTGAATGAATGAAACAGTTGATCTAATTTATTACCTCATGAATAATGCATGCCGCAGTAACTGGATTGGATTGCATTAACGTTTGCTCTTCAATCAATCCTGGCCTTGCAAAAATCTGAATAAAAGCCACCCACACTTGTATGTACAATTGTTTCTTTTCCTTCAGTGTTTACGTTTCAAGATACAATTATTTTTCAAAAATGCTTACAATATATTTTTTGTAAAGTAAGAAATATACAAATCAATTTAACATTTAATAAAAAATCTAATAATCGTATATCTTGAAAAAACAAAGAACATTATTACTGCACTCTTGCAATTACTCAAAGGTCATATTTTGCATGAGCAGATATTTTAAAATGTGTTTTTTAAAGCTAATTGTCTGCACAGTGTAGCACTAGCGAGTAGCATCCAGTCAGTATGAATACATTAAACATGCTTTCCTTTGTGTGATAGCAGTAAGGAGCTCCATCTGAGCGCAGAGGGATGTTCAGTCAGTAATCATAGGAGCAGTGTCTGAGGTGGTGTCTGGCTCTGGCTCACAGTATCCCTCCATCTCCTCCATCTCTCTCTCCACAGGCTCCTCCCTGCCTCTGAAGCTTATCAGTCTCCCCTCTTTCCACCACCTCCTCTCCCTGTCTGTGCCTTTAGGTGCTGCTGTCTGCTCCAGCTCCAGCATGGCCTGCACACTCTCTCCTCTTTCCCCCGGGCCGAGGCAGCGGTCTCTGGTTGCCAGAGCCGGTCCCTCCCTTCTCCTTCCTGTCACTACGTGGAAGAATGAGTCTGTGCTGTTCGAAGCTGCAGTTTCTGCCACACAGACAATGGTCGGGCCTTGGTCGCTGAGACTTCCATGTGGCCTCTTTGGAGGTTTGGGCTTTGTTTTCTTGCTTAGTATAAAGTTTAAAAGTGCTGTCACCAGAAGCATTATCCCTGCAATCACAAAATACATTCTCTTTCTTTCACAGAAGACATTTTACAGTAGGAAATATGCTTTTAGCTGTTACAGTTCACATTGTGCATGCTGGCTCACTGTCACAGTTTACTAGGACACTTGAAAAGAATAGAGCCATCGTAAATGTTATCATACACACCAGTGCTTTTCGTACTATGCAAGAGGTCAAAATGTATGTTGCTGAAAAAGCCTATCAAGATTTTATAAGCGCTGTGAAGAGAGTAAAGAGTATTGTAATAATCAGTGAATTTATCGTACTTGGAAATGTTATTTTACCTGGGATGATGGCATGCCATACCAACACTGGGTGCAAGAAGCAGACCACTGACATTATGGAGTAATAGAGGAACTTATGGAAACCTCCGACATGAGCCATCTTCCTCCACAACACAAACAGCTGCCAGTCTGGTGGACAGCTGTAAAATAAGATAGGAAGAAGCGGAGAACTGAGGCAGTAACAGGGCTAAAAATTGTTTTATTATTTTAAAAGTAAAGACAGCTTAACATGTGCATGCTTATATAGCTGACATCACGACAGATTAGAAATATTGAGTATCTATCTTCAAATGTAGGTTTTAGGATTTGCAATGTTAATAGTTATCTGATGTGCTTGACTATTATTTATCCTAAAGTATCCATGCAAAGAAAAGAGGTTGGTTGAATGTTGTGTACTCACGGCAGACACATTACCAGAAGTGTATCCAGGAAATAGGCCAACTCAAACATCATGATGCCAACAGATGACACTCTGGGAGGAGAAATACAGTAAAATTAAACAAATGCAAAGATACAATAAGGAAACATGTTTAAAAAATATGTAAACTAGATCTAATTCTGTCAATTTGCATATTTTATCTAAATATGTATTTTCTGGATAGCCAACAATGCAATGCGATGCTTCAAGTGAAAATATATCGTTTTCATGTGATGCCAAAAACTTGGCATAAGGATGTGTTTATTTTATTGTTTGTTGCTTCAGAATGCCCTGTTCTCTATTTTGTGTTTTAATAGTGTGATAACGATTTTATCCAGTGAACCAGAAAATGACCCCAGACCAACCGTCATCGTACACTGCACTCAGTCTCTGAAGACTTATCACTGAGTTATGTGCTTCTGTGTGTGTTGTTACGGCTCTCATCTGCATTTCTGTGTTCTGACAGAATAAACAGTCATGCATTTCTGGTCTCCTTAGGGAGATGTTTTCCTTCGGCTCTGTGGGAGTCTGGCTGCAAGCCATTGAGATAATATGAAGAAGCACTAAAAGTACGGGTCCCCTATTTGCAATCTACATCGCTTCATCCCCCTGGCTCCTTCCAATATTCTCATTGCAAGTGTGTATACAGTATAAGTAATTATGACAGCAACTAGAGTATTTTAATTGTTTTCTACAAGCCCTTAGGCCAAACATTATTTGGTATATTGAAATCCAAGTGGTGTATTTGTAACACAGGAATGACACCAGTTTAGTCTTAAGCAGCCTGGAGTCAGGTCATACGTTTACATTGATACAGTGTATTTAGAGATGGACTACAAAACCAAACACTTACAATAAATAGATGCCAAGGCTGTTGAATTCTCCTTGATGCAGAGTCTCCACTCCCACAGCACACAACACTGTGGAAGAGACAGGAAGATAATTTCCTCTTTTGTTATATTTAAAGAGTTACGGACCGGTTGAGCAGATTCTGTCCACCAGATGTCAGACTTAGTTCATGTTTTTGTCATTGAACGCAGGAAGGGTTGCAATAGCGGGTCAACTAGATCAAACTTGGGAATGTAACTCCTTAAACATGATTAAATACTGTTAATTAAACTTTGTGCTGTGCTGCCGTTACTGTTCTTTGAACATTTTATTTAGTTGTATCTTTATAATATTGCCCTGAAGTTATCCAACTTGAAGTTTGAACTCCAGGGGAGCATATTGAATTGTTGTATACATGTTATATAAATACAATTAAAATGCATTGTTGTAATTGTTTCCATAGTGGTCAAAACATGTTGGTCATAGCTTACTCAAGCTAGTAATTACCATGTCAAGGCAGCATGCTAGTTTTTTTTTATTAGAGTAGACAATTGAAACGACAGAATCATTGCATTTAAAAATGTTTCACAACTTATAGGCAAAGTAGTCATTAGACATCATGGTATATTGATAGTCTTTTTACATTTTGGGCTTATGAGTAATACATTCATATTTATTCTCAACTTTAATACTTTTTTTGTGTTTCTTCAAAAGCACAAACTTTGAGTAAAAAGTGATGCTGGGTTGATTTATTCCTCTGAAAGGTATATTTTGCTGCAGCAATTATGACAAGGAAGCTGAATTTCTCAGTCCTTCACCTGTGAGTGCTCTGCAGTGGGACACGCCAAGATAAATTCTCCTGAACACATGAGTCATGACACAAAATAGTAATTTAATGTTATTATTACTTCTGGTACTACTTCCTTCCTTATATTTTATAGTAACAGTTCAACTTTTTGGGAACATTTTTCATTTTTTGAGAGAAAAAGGGAAAAGAAAAGACAGGACGTTTACATACAGTGTGCAACATGACAGGATTAGGCAGCAGAACATGCATTAGTACAGTGTAAGAAGAGGTTTCCATGTATGTATGGTATATTATGAAGCTACCGCCAGCAAACAGTAACTTAGCTCAGCATTAAGACCGCAGATAGCAAAATGCACCTACCGATACCTTGGGATTTCACTATGAATACATTTGAGTATTTATTGGTCTTGCAAAGCCATTTCCTGGTATATGATCTTCAGCCATCAAGACGAGAAAAAGTCAAGCTCGCAACCCCCCCTCCAAAAATTAACACACCTTAGTATTTGATTATGTTTGCGTTTGTTATGATTAAATAAAAACAAGGTAGAGTTTATCTTTTTTTAAATTGGTAAGTATTAGAGGTGCTCGTTGGCTGGTAGGTTAGTCACCTTTTCCCCCCCCTGAAGATTCACAAATCTGAGAGCTGATCACCAAAACACAGTTGAACTAATATGGTTTGATAAAAAATTAGATGACAACAAAGTCTTGAAAACTATAAAAGGAGAGCCTGTTTTGTTAATCAAGCTTTCCCCTGTGAGGTATAAAAGAGGTAAGCTTTTTTAAGTGGTGATCGCCACTCACATGGTAACAATTTCTCCTGCTTACCAGAAATTCAGAGATGTAATCGGTACTAGAGGGAAATCAGGGGAATGTAGCTAAATAGTTTTTGGTAGTTTTATAGAGTGAGAGAGAGATTAATGCTACATATAGACCAGCTGGGTATTAACATATATGCGCTCCAAGCACGTACGTCTGTCTACAGAACACATACAGGGGCAGACAGGCAGACACAGACATGTAGACACACAGACCCAGAGACAGAGGCGCACATAGGCACCCCATAAACATAAACACACACACACGAACACACATAGACAATGCACAGAAAGCTCCTGTTGGTGTAAATATATTACAGCTTGTGATCACATAAACCCAGTAAAGCAGCTGGATACAGAGACTTGGTTTTGGTGCGATGTGAGGCACATGTCTCTCAGTAAATGTTCAGTGTCTGCAGCTGTTGGAATTTAAGTGAAGGGGGTCCCATATTTTTTAAGGAGGTTGAAACCATAGAGCTATTTCCCCTGTGATGATTTAATGTGGCTTAGAGAGCTGTGTGCAATCAGTTCTTATGTGCCTGAAGAAAACACAAGAGGGATCATGATAGCAGGGTTATGCACGATCAAGTATTTTTATTTGCTCTATATGTCATCCAAGAGATGCTCTCTTGTTCTCTTAGAGGTCATGAGTACAGTTGGCCAACATCACCATCCGACCTAATATTTTTGGTTTATGAAATCCTTAAAAAGACCAACTGTATAACTCTCCCCCACCGGAAAGCTTACAATGTTTCCCTTCAGTGCAGAGAGAGAGAGAGAGAGAGAGAGAGAGAGAGAGAGAGAGAGAGAGAGAGAGAGAGAGAGAGAGACTGATGTCAGCCATAAACAAAAGGGTTGCAACACTTCACATTTATTTCCTATTTATATTTTTACTACAGCTTGTACGCTTTGAATGCCAAATCTATCCCGGAGATAAATCATGAGTCTCTCAGTGTATTGAAAGAAGAATATGAAGCCCATACTGAAACTATAAGTAATACACATGAGTCTTTACATATATTGCTGTTTGTTTTTATATTCATATACTACCTGTTGCCGTAGAAACACCAAAGATCCTGCAGGCGCAGTCAATTACAGTCCACCAAACGCTCTCCAAGTTCCCCATGACCTCAAATACTTTGTCTCTTCACTGGTAGAAAATGCAACCTTAACACGCCACATACACTATCTGAAATAAATTGTAGCCTAGCATTTACTAAAGTAGCCTTCTAGACTGAAATGGATGGTTGTTGGTAAAAGAAAAAGAAGCCGAAGTTTGGTAATCCATGAGTGCCATGATGCGAAGCCTCTTACACTGGAAGAGTTTACCCCAGAAAGGTTTGTGACTCAATGGCCCTGTTGCCCACTTTTTCACACACACACACACACACACACACACACACACACACACACACACACACACACACACACACACACACACACACACACACACACACACACACACACACACACACACACACACACACACACACACACACACACACACACACACACACACACACACACACACACACACACACACATTCAGAATTAGGAGTAATGCGCAGCTTTGAACTGCGAAGGTCGGGGACATTTCTTGTCCCACACCGACAATGTTCCTCATGTTTCTCTGTACGTACCTTGTTGTGAGAATTTGTAAATCAAATCATTTGACACACTTTTTTTTCAAAGTCATTCATGCAGCATCCATTTTTCAAAACGGTTTGTTTTACAACGGTGAGCGTTCGTGTAATAGACAGCAGTTTGGGCCAGGAACAAAAAGCTAAGTTATCCCAGTTTTAAATGATACACATGTTCCACTTAGTTTGCTGTTGATCCCAATGCAACATGTACTCTCTGCAAGTTCTGAATAGTCTAACAATGCAATGGATATGGAATAAAAGGCTACAAGAACCAACAGAAACCCTTTGACACACTTTCACATGTGTAAATGTAAGCCCATAATCGGTTGATGCAGGTTTGGCTGGGATGTAAGCCTGTTCAGGCACAGCCGAGGCCTACAGGAACAAGCATTAAGAGTCACCAAGCTCACACACATACACACACTGACTCCTGGTAGGGACCAAAGTAAGCCAAATAAATCTCCTTAAATCTCTAACAAAGACACTTCTGTTTACTGGCTCCACTTGTTTCCTGCTTAGCATTCATGTTGTTTGTGACATTTATGGTATACATTTCTGAATAGTGCCAAAACTGTGTTGTTAGATGTGTTATGGAAAGTGAAATACTTTCATTTTATATGTGATATATAGACTGAAATATATAACATCTAGGCTTATTGAATACATTTTATCATATTGACCACTCATTCGCGCTCACCTAACAAAATAATTGTAATGCCCCTTATTTTCTTATGTGTGGCACAATTATCTTGCTAATATGCAAGTAAGGGGGTGAAATAATAAACATTGTAACTTCCCAACATAAGCATGTCAAATGTGTCACTGTGAGAATGTAAGAAAAATAGGCCTTATAATAGCTCACAGCCTACCTGAGTTTCTAGCATGCATATAGAGTTGTTGTCTTGTTAGAGTAATACGTTTTTTTTTGCAAGGATTAATAAATTGTATCAAGTGGCTTAATGCTTCATAGATATACTTGATGAATGCCTGATTTAAATAGTAAGCTATGAGAATGTCTGGCTTTAAAAAATCCCTTTGGCTGGCATAGATTCTCCTCTAGCATCTTTCATTCATAGGAGGATTTCTGCAAAGGACATTTTTACAACTCTTACTTCATGAGCCACGGATGCATGCACACATACACAGTTACTGTAAAATACTATTAACACATTTGAATCAATAAAAACAACAGTTTGACCACCCACTTTATGTGATTTAATTGATAAAAGAGAGATGATTTCTCATAATTAAATCGTATGTTTATTAAGTCTGCAGTTTATCTTCTCTCATGAGATATGAAATAGAAATGTGTACGGTACATGTTAACTGAGCCATGCCGGCGTGGCCACAGTGGGCTTTGTGTTTATCTTTGTTTGACATGCTAGGCTCTCATGATGACATGAAAAACAGCTTGTGAAAACATAATTGATGGTAATAACTCACTGTGTATTGCAAGGGGGTCACTGCTGACATTTACACTACATTGTGAGTTTTATGCCAGTTGTCAGGATATGCCAGAGGGTTGAGGCGTTTACAGTAATTGTGACTGATTGCCATCTAGTGAGACTGTAAATATAATGTTACAGTATAAATACAGACTCATGTTTTCATTTGCTCTGTGCAGCTATACAGACATTACACTTCAACAAGACTGACCTAAGACCTCTCACACTCTTTCCAAACTTTCACTCGACTGCTCACATTTTCTCTCACCCTTTAATCATCCCTGCGTTACGCCTCCTCACCTGCCCACTCATCACAGTTTCACACCATTCTCCCCCTTACCCCTCTGTGCCCATGGGCATGG
The DNA here is from genome assembly GCF_949606895.1 of Notothenia rossii. NCBI lineage: Eukaryota > Metazoa > Chordata > Actinopteri > Perciformes > Nototheniidae > Notothenia > Notothenia rossii. Next base: position 72,545,892 of record NC_136909.1, read on the forward strand.
GACCACAGAGATCAGCCATGCCCCCCCCCCCCAACTTCCTCCCTCTCTGAGTCCGGTGTGGGTGTCTGGTGCTTGTCTGAACCAGTGAAAACAGCTCTAATCTTAATTACACCAGCAGCTTTATTGCCCTGCTTTGTTGCTTTGCTCAGGCAATATCTCCATAATCACCTTTATATGGGTGTTTTTATTTAGGGAATGGCGGTGAAAGATCCCTGATAGACTAATTTCAGCAGAATACCAGAATATTTCCTAAAATATAAAGACATAAACCTAATCACACTGTGGATATTACATCTCCCTGCACAAGGTAGGCTCTGCCATGTTGGAACCTAATTACTGGATTTACAATTGCAGGGAGACACCTAGTGGTTGAAAGGTGTTGATACATTGCAGTTTAACCCTTGTATGGTGTTCTGGTCTGTGGGACCCGTTTTCATTATTTAGCTAAAGAAAAATGATACAATAAATTATGTTGGATGCAACATTGTTGGTCAATTCAAGCACCGAGACATGTTTGCTCTCATATTCCTGCATTATGTCTTGCGGGAACCAATCTTGGTTTTTTTTCACATTCTATCCCAGCTGCAAATTTGGGGCGGGACACAATAAATAAAGCTTCGCCAGTTTGGGTCCTATCACAACTGATCAAGATGGCCAAAAGATTCTCTGCTCAGAGGGCCTTGCAAATGATTTTGGAATAGAGAGAACCATTTGATGATGATGTAGAGGAAGAGGAAGATGTTTCAGAATGTGAGGATCACATTTCTGAGAATTCTGAGTCTGACAGTGACTTTGAAGAAGAGGATGAGATTGAGTATCAGCTAGTTAGAAAAAAAAGACGAGCCATGGACCAGCCGGTCAGCGGGCAAAAAGACGAGTAGCACTTTAATTAATTAATCTAACAAATGTAAATGGGCAAATATTAACCGTATGCTGTTTATATTGCTTGTAATTGGGATGAAGTAAACATCTGTTGAGTATTTTAACTTAAAATAGTTTGATTGTGTTGAATTGAAACCCAAAAAGGCAGCGGGTCCACCAGACCCACGAACACTGGCTGAATAAAAAAAATATGAACACCACACAAGGGTTAAGAATGGAATGAGATACAGTTTGGGAAGAGAGTGTCTTGTTTCTAAGCTCTTTTCTCCCTCAGAAACCGACCATAACAATACCAAGTGTCAAGAGCATCCACTAGACAGATGAAGCACAGACAGGAGCAGGAAAGATATGTGGTTGTGAAACAAAGATAACGTTTTGGAAGACAGAGAGTGTGTCATGACTGCCTGTTAAATCTCTAGTAGTCAGCAGATTGTATCAAGCAAATTAACATTTTGAGGAGGTATTATTTCACAGAAGAATTGCAGCACTGTATGAAATGAACAGGTTTATGCGATGAGATCACATTTTTGCCAAGCTTTTAAATCACTTTAGTCATGTAGTAACACGTTGAACCAATGATTTGACAATTCAAGTAAACATAATTCTCAGCTTATAAATTAATATGACAAATGTTTAGGCCATGTATTCCTTTATAACTATGAATTATACGTAAAACCCATCGCTACCCTTATGCAAATGAACTATAGTATTACTATAGTATACTATAAGAGTTGTAGAGTAAGTTTGTAGTGTTCTATATTTTTCACCAGTTATGGTATTACTATAGTTTTTTCTGTAGTGCCATTTTATTAGCTATAGTAGGCCTCTAATATTTCAATAGTAATACTATGTATCTAGATCTTTATAGAATTCCTACTTTATTTTAAATAGTATAACTATAGTATAATATATAGTGTTTCATTAGTTGTTTTTTGAACACACTAAAACACTCCTATAGTAATAGTATGATATTGTCATAGTGAATGCATATGATTACTATAGTGTTTTTAAAAGTATTACCATAGTGTTTTTTAGTAAGGGTAACACCTGTCTGACACCTGTATCCCTCTTTTTTTGTTCATCATTTTTAATCTTAATTTTTTTCACTCTTGTTTCCCATTTTAATGAGAACATAAATGCTTTCGGGGAGAAGCTGGTTGAAAATGCGTTTATTCCCACCGAGCCACTCAGAGGTGTTAGCACTTTTAATTTACAATGAGGTCTGGCAACACATCAAAATAACTATTTCTGATGGAGGTTAACCATGCCCTTAAACATCTAGCAGCAACATTAGCATAATTTAGAGTCGTGTTTATCTACAATTTTCACTGTCATTTTAGGTATGTTTAAGGTTTTTGGCATCTCTTGAGAAAATAACACCTGTGTCTTTAGCTGGAAAATGCTCCACTGTAATCAACTTGTCAGAGGAGGTAATGTACATTAGGTTGCCAAAGCCTATTTCTGAATTAAAATGGTAAGAATGAACCAAGTTGTGGGTCAGTAAACAAAACATTAAACCGCCCTGTAAAACGAGTGCTGTGATAATTATCTGCCAGTGACATCTCTGTGTGGCTAAATAGCTACATGTAGCCAAATAGCTACATGTACAGTATGTGCAAGTGCAACAAAGTCTCACGGCATTTCGTGTTATAGTCACAAAATTAATCCGTTGATTCGTGTTCACCAACACGATTTCCCCATTTTTTTCGTGTCACACAGAACGATTTTAAAAGCAAAGTAAATAATAACAAATTAGAAGCAAAAAGAGATTTAAAAAAATACAGATTTCAGTATTCTTACACAGAACGATTTTAGAAGCAATGTATTTGTATTGGTAGTACGTTTCGTGCCTGCACCAAATAATAACAAATTAGAAGGCTTTGAGCCCCATTTCTTTTCCTCGCGGACGGCAAAAGAACTCCGACATTATAGTGTTTTCCAAGACTCGACTGGACAAAAATACGTGGTGCAGGCACGAAACATACTACCAATAGAAATACATTGCTTTTAAAATCGTTCTGTGTGACACAAAAACAATGCAAAAATCATGTTGGTGAACATGAATCAATAGATTAAATTAATTTCGTGACTATAACACGAAATACTGTGAGACTGGGTTGGTAGGCCAATGTGAGAGCTGCTTGCTAATGTGTCAGGTTCTCCAAAAACTGCAAGTTTCGGATACAGTGGAGAGAAGGCAAATATAGGGCAAGTAATACCATGTGCTCTCATGTGCTTAATTTTGATTGGCAGAGTGTGACCTGGCTATGAAGAGCGAGTAGTCTTGACTCTGGTCCTGTAAAGCATGCAAATGAGCTGGCTGAAGACAACATGGAAATATCTTTAGCTTCCATCAAAACCAGACTCTCACATACCAGCAGGCCTAAAGGGCTGTACGTATGCATGTACTACTGTGGTTGTTAATCTTTGACTTCACTAATGTATTCAAATAAGTGAATATACCCCCCGTCTTCTCTATACAGCAAATGCTAAAGTGCCATGTATTTTCTGTCTCCGATTTTCATTTGAGCCGAGCTTCGTCACGGAATTGATATCCTCAACAATAAGACAATGTGATTTTGATCTGCTGTGTGTATTCATCACATACCATTGAGGTCATCGGCTGTTTTTTGTGGTAACTGTGTTGGCGGATCACTCGCTGTCCTTTAACTTAAAATGACAGCACATTGTGATGAGCCAAAACAGTGTTTCCCTTATTTTCCCTTCAAGCCCTGCCTCAAAACCTTCTTCCTCCTTAATGTAAAGATGTTTAAGCTGTCTGTCTTTCATTTTTCTTCTCACCAGCGCAAAGACAAACCTAAGTAACAAATCAACTCTTTGCCGACAAATACCATCAGCGCTGCCCACATGAGTGAAGCACTCGTTTCGACGAAGATGGTAAATGGCGTCTTGTCAGAACAGTCTGATGTTTTTATACCAGGCCATTATCTTGAGCATTAACAGGTTCTTACATATTGTCTAGCCGAGGCAAGGTTAAGGAATGTATCATAAAGTAAGAGAGAGCTATCCTTCTTGAGTGTTCACATAAACACACACACATTTAGATTCACACCCTGATAGTGAGCAGAGAAGAGCTCTGTAACCTATTCAGAGGTTGGCCCTGGTTTTGATATGTTTTATGTCTTTAATTTTTCCTTCTCTATGAAACAACATTTCTCTCCCATGAGTAGTTGTTCTGTGGTTGGTGAAAAGTCTTTAAAGATGGAGAATTTGCCCTGTAACCAAAAGGTTTCAGCACAAACCTCAATGTTCCCTCTAGACCTATGCAAGCCCCCCATATGGCCCGGTTGGCCCAAGACGGCTTTTCTACACATGACTTCCTCAGCAATTCAAATGCGACAGAAGGAAGTGGATATAAAATGATTTCAGAATATGAATAAAAGATTCAAAAAACCCACAGTATTCTTCTCTCAGAACATATATCTGTGCAGCATCATCGTCCCTGAGATAATATCTGAGATGGTGCCCTGTTTCATTGTACAGAAAAAAAGAGTTCATACAGTAACAAAGTTCAGCTTTCTTTTAATGACATCCAAACCAAAAATCTGCTCTTTATTTCTTTCTTGTTCCAAATAGAAGAAAACCTTTCACGGTATTGTGGCCTGACTGTAAATATTCTCTTAGAAGGTCCTCAGAGACTGTTATCCTACTTTAAAGAACATGAAGGTTTCAGTAGAAAAGAAAGGAAGAGAAGAAATAGGCTGACTATAGAATAAGTGCATGACAGTGGATATGGGAGGTTTTCCCTTGCTGAGGAAAGGCTGTTCTACATCATAATTGTGTGTGCATACATGTAGGGTGATGGACACACTAAGCAGCAGGTTTTGGGGGACGTCCAGTCAGAGCACACATTGAGGGTCTGTTTGGAATTAAGTGGAAAATCATGTTACTGCATTGTCCATTTGGGAGCAATAAAATAAAGTCATGGTCCATATACCATATCACTACCAATAAAGGCACATTTTGTGAAATAACACTGGAAGAGCATCTTGAATTTCCCAATATATAACTGGAAGTTTATGACCTATTTGACTTTTTACACTATTATTTACAGACCGACTAGTTTTGGAAGTATTACAAATGAAAATTGATTGTACTTACAATGTATTTACAATGTAAATGACCCCAGATCAAAGAGACTATTGATGTAATTGGTCCAATTCAGTATGACTCTGTGTGATTGTGTACTTAAAAAATATATAAATATTTGTCGCCATAAAAATGTTATCAACGCTCACACACATACACTTTTTGTCTTGTGTGTGTCTGTTTTTTGTGGGAATGCTTGCGTAAGAACAAGAACAAATATGAGAATCGTCACCCAAATTGAAGACCTGACCTTGCCCCTCTTGTGTCTTTTCTTAACGTTTTTTATAAGTTGGATTCAGGGTTAAGGTGAAACATGAAAAAGGGATTTTCGGGGCATAGAGTATGCAAAGAGCTCACAGATATATTATAGATCGTCGGGGCATGGACCAAATAGTCTCACAATCTCAGCGAGACAGAGTGTTCCAGCACAGCCACACATTTAACTTAACCAACGGTAATGTAATAGACATATTCAGTAAATGCAACCCTTGGACAGTTATGTCAACAATGTAGTTTTGTAAGTTTGTTTATCCCTGTGTGTGTGTGTGTGTGTGTGTGTGTGTGTGTGTGTGTGTGTGTGTGTGTGTGTGTGTGTGTGTGTGTGTGTGTGTGTGTGTGTGTGTGTGTGTGTGTGTGTGTGTGTGTGTGTGTGTGTGTGTGTGTGTCGGTGTGTGTCGGTGTGTGTGTGTGTCGGTGACGAGTAAATTAAATATCCTTAGAGGCCTGAAACAGATGGTCATCAGTTTTGTGTTTCTACATTTCTGGGCCACTGGAAACCAGACCAGAGACATTGCAGCTCCTGTTTGACTGGTCTTTAGGGATTTAGATGGACGCATGTTAGAAAAAGTTAAGGAATCCAGAAAATAAAATGACTATGACAGGAAGAAATTGGACCATGTCTAAGTGTGTTCTTTGCGAAGAGTATTTTCCAATAACACAACTCCTAATCCTATGACTGACTTTTACAATTGCCAGTTCTGTCTGAAGACAGCTAATAAATTGGAAGATTAAGTTCAAGATCCAGGTTAAGAGAGTGATCATGTCTTATTATACGCCACATTATAAACAGCAAGTCATTAGTCATGCATACTGCCTTCATACTGAATATCAAAAGAGAATCTATCATCCTCCCAATCCTTTACATATGGCTGTGTTTTATGAGTGTGTGCGGTGGTCAGGGTGAGGGCCATCCTTCAGCCTGGTTAAATGTTTCCATGCCGCCGGCTTTTCTTAACCGCAGCTGGTTTCCCAATTGTACCAATGAGAGGAGACTTCGATCAAGGACAGACTGCCAGAAAGATTGCTCCGGCTGATAGTTGCATGTTCGTAGTGCATACGTGCAAATTGATGCATTTAATCTTGAGTTTTAGAAGAATCCAGTTCGTGCCCAGAGAGCAAATGTTATGTTTTTGTTCCATTTGTGAGGCAGCTGGAGTGGAGTCAAACATCATAAAAGATCTATTTGTTAACTTTATCATAAGATCATGTCAAAAAGAAAAGGAACACCTGAATAAACATCATGCGGCCAATGGCCTGCAGTTCAACTGAATCCTCTGAGGGTAATCTGAATTTTGGCCAGCAACTTAATTCCAGAGACATGAATTTAAATAACATAAAACTAACTATCTGCAGTGTTATGAGAAGAGACAGATATGATGGCAGTAATTCAAGAATTGCATATTCTGGCATCCGGAAACTAGTACGGCTAATAAGAGGCAAAGGTTTTCTTTGACTTTATGCTAATAAAAGCTTTGGCACCTCCTGAGTATATTTATACTTGTGTGAAAACCTGTCACATACACAAATCACATCAGACTCATGAGAGGACACACAGGAAGAATATAGTCAAATTACTCTGTTTCCGTATATTGGCTGTGTTAAGAAGCTATGAGTGACAACAGATAGGCTCTTAAGTGAAATAACTTCATGCTTTATGATTAAAATAACAGAAAAGAGGTGTATAATCTCTCCACAGACTATTGTTCGCCCTTTTCGAAGATCTAATTATACAAGGCAAAATAATAAATGTGTCTTAAGACGTTTAATTTATCTTAATGTGCGCATTAAAGGTCACCTTTTATACAAAATTCACTTTTCATGTCTTTTATACATGTGTCCCCTCTGTGTAAAGAGATTCTGAAAGGTTAAGAAAAAAAGATTCGCTCACTTTTTGTCCTGATCCATTTATATAAAAACCTGTCTGAAAATGAGATGATCAGATTTTGGCCACTTTATGATGTCATAACGATTTTTGGCTTGTGTAACCATTAGCCAATCACCAACCAAGGTAACCCGCCCCACCTTATCACCTGAATCTCCTCCTAGAGCACCATTGTGTTCGTTCTAACCAAATATCTCTCAGATACCTCATTCACACCAACGCAACTCCGGTTCAAGCTCCGTGCTAGAGCTTTTCAGGTTCAGAACCGGTTCTTCGGTTTAGCTCCGGCTCTTTTCACACTGCCCAGAGTCCGACTGGTGCTGCGTCATTGCGTCATCGTTTGCGTCATGACGTAACCGTTTGCGTGCCTGCTTCATAAAGCCAAACCGCGCGGAAACCCCTCACAGCTGACACCGACAACAACAATAATGGCCGATTGTGCTCCAGCTTCCTCTGTACCTCTTCGGAAGACCAGATTCCCAGTAGGTAGCTGGTCTCTTCAGTGGACCGCTGCTGCTTCTTAAGTTTCTCCATCGTTGTGTACAAACTGGATAAAACGCCGGCTTTTTGTTGTTGTTCAGGAGTTGATCCCGCCCCTGCCCCCGCCTCGACGTAAGCGTGACGTATGTGGTGCTTTTGCTCTGGCCGGACCATTTTTTGGTGCTTCAAATGAACCGGATTCTGGAGCTAAGAGGCTGCTCCGCTGCGGTGTGAAGAGGAAAACCCGGTGCTTTTCAAACTCCAGCTCCGAACCGGCCCTGAAACAACATTGGTGTGAATGAGGTAAGTGAGGCTTGGGGAGTGGCTCCTTATTTTCATCTAAAGTTGTCACGGCTGGAGGGCAAGGTACACAGGACCCAAATGCAGAATATCCAAATCCAAAATACTTTTATTGCGGAACTAGCAACAAAGTAAAATTAGGCAAGGCAAAACACAAAAAATCCCTCTGAACAAAAACCTTCCAACAACATCAATAATCTCACAAAGACAGACAGAAAAACCAGAACTTAAATGCACACAAGACTAATCACACGCACAAGACACAAGGTGAACACAGTCAGGTAATCAGGTGAACACAGAGACAGGTAGCAACAGGCAAGACGGGGGGTGAACACAGAGACAGGAAACCAAAGACAGAACTAGACATTGCAAAAACACAACACAGACAGATTGTGACAAAAGTAACGGATACAGAATCAGCACTTTTGAAACAGGGCTGAAACAGAGGGGCTTATGGGATGCTGCAATGCATGATATGTTTGGTATTTCAAGCCAAACACTTCAGAGACATGTTGTGTATATATCTGAGACCTATGATATATTGATGAAAAACCGTATAATAGGGGACCTTTAAACAGAGAAGTGGATGATGTGATAAATAAGGGGAACCATAAAGAGAATAGAGTAAATGGGCCATTTGAGACAAGATGGATGAAAACGCGACCAATGTCACAGTGATTTGTTTCTACCCTGCTGGATCGAATCAAATCAAATCAAGTTTCATTTATAAAGCACATTTATAAAGCACATTTAAAAGCGATTTTTGGTCGAGCCAAAGTGCTGTACAGTAATAAAAACACATTACTACAATCACAATAAAAGACAATAAATTACAACAGATATAAAAAACACAGGGAAAAGTCAGGAGTCGTGCTCCGCTCTGACTAGAAGGCCAGGGAGAAGAAGTGCGTCTTAAGAGTAGATTTAAAAAAAACATAGATGGATAGATGCGTTGCCTTGATGCTGGTCACCCGTCAATCCTACCTGACCTTTCACTGCTCCTCTCTGAACTGCTGACCCTGTTTGACCACACAGAAGGTCTCCATCAGCAGGGTCATGGCCGCACTTTCACCCTCTCTGCTTTTCCTTCATCAGTGTTGTAAGGCATGTGTGGAAGTCAACGACGTCCTTAACACTCAACGGTCTCCTTTTGACCCTGACATTAAAGGTCATCCGTGCGTTGGCCGGCAGAAAGAGTTCATGGAGAGTTGCAATGATTTAAACAGACAGAAGACTCTTATATTAAATAGTTTCATGTAAAAGGAGTGGGGGACATGATTGGTATGGAAAAATGTAATAGGAAAATATCAATTTAAGTGATTGGTGGTAGGTTAACAGCAAGGTCAGTGGGATTTCATAATGCTGAGTGCCTGCAAAGTGCGAAAAGGCAAAGCCCTCATCTCTCGGATTTAAGTGGTGAATATGAGATGCTAGATCCCAAGAGTACCTTTTCAGCCAGGGTAATTTGTTTAAATGGAGCAGTTCAACACACTAATAAGTCATACATGAAATGTATGTTTAACTTAGTAAGACAAAGCAACAAAACACAACAGTTTAACACGTCCTTCATACAAATGGTTACATAAATATAAAGGAACACGATCTTGTTACTGCAACAACATAAGTAGTAATGACTATAATTGTTTCAGTTTATTCCGAAAAACCCTAATTTGGTTGGTGTTATTCACTGGGGTGGAGGACATTACGTACAGTAAAAGCAAAAGTGGTTTCAATTGGAAAGACAATTATAATTATTTGTTAAGCTATAATGTTAACCAGTGGTGTAACTCCTCACTGCTGAATAGTCCGCTTCTGATGAAAACTGCCCTGGTTTTCATCTAGATAAAGAGTTATGATTTCCCACTAACATCATTGTTGTAACTACAAATTACCTCATCCCCAGGATCCACCTGCACTGACAAAAATCCTCCTCGTTCCCACAATTCAAAAGGCTCTTCTTCAAACGGCATGAACACCTGATGACTTTATAGTTTGTCCTCTTCTCAAACCGGGGTGAGGGTCAGAGGGTGATTCAGCAGCCATTAACCCTCGCATCTGCTCCACTACACGTCAACCTGGCTAAAAGTTTAGAGCAATAAACATGCCTTTACTTTCAGCCCATGTTTCAAATGTCCTAAGAAATATAGGCAAATGTAGCAACAGGTCCTGGGAGTATGTTTAACAAATGAAACATAATATAGTTATAGGAAAGAGATTGCTTCAGTGTGGAAGAAAATACATGTTTGAAGACAGAAATAGTGCATCTAACCAGTAGAGGAACTTAACTAAATAAATGTACTAATTTAGTTAGTATTAGGTTATTTGCTTGTATTTTTTATATCTATATATTTGTATTTGTTTTATTTTGTTCCCAACTGCATTTGTATAACAGCTATATTTATATTTTTCTTGTAAGATTCATATTTTTCAAACAAATGTATTTTAATATATTGCATTAATAAAAATGCTAGAAGAAAAATAGCTCCACCTGGACCACAAAACGATACAAAAAAAATAAATAATAATATGAATATATATAAATAAATCTGAGACACGATTTCATTCTGTCTTCATGAACATAACCAATCAACTCTGGGTTTGCAGCATACATCAAATTCAGCTCTTCACAAGAAACGGCAAAGTTTTCCTTGACATGCGGAGCAGAAAACTTGCAACACGCTCCATTCAATCTCAACATACCACACTCGAGAAAATAAATGGCGATTAGCTGGCCCGTGATGCCTGACACTGCACCTTGTCCAAATTTCACGGTCACTTTATTTGATGGAGGTCGCACTATGATATATACTAACACCTCTAACCCCTCACAATGCGTCCTCCAACGACCGCACACAATCTGTGAATGAGCGATCTAAACATGATGTGGGATTGCAGATGGAGGTTTGCTGTTGCCATTCATGGGCCTTTACATCGGGACTCAATACTGTCACCATTCTGTGTAACACTACAGTGGGCTTCACTTTTCACTTTAACTTAAGAATGCAATATATATACAGCACATATTTAAAGATAGTAAATAATCGATTCATAATTTCGGAATGATCTTGGTTGTATTTATGTTAGAAAACCATTTCACTGACAATAACCACAATAACCCCTAACATATCTATGGTGGATGCAACATTTAAGCAGGCTACATTAGGAACGAAAGAACAAACTCAACAAATCAAAGAAAAACCAAATTCCTTTTATTATAAACTAAACAACACAAAAATAATGGCTTGATTTGAAATAAGCTGCTCAGCTGGACAGTGTCCCAGCTCACACACTTGCATAGAATAAATGCTAAAATGCATTGATCCTCAGAACGTGGGTACTGTGGAATATACGTTTAGCTTTAACAACATTATTAACATTAACATCATAAACATCCTTAGTAGAAATTGAGGGAAAACTAAGAAATGACAGGTTTCACTTATGTAATTGTACTCCCATACATTATTCTTTACGTACACATTCACAAAACTGGGTGCACATTTACAGACACACAAGAGCACATGCAGCACTCCTCATGCACACACCAGCATGTGCCAGGCCTGTGCTAACTGATGCAGAGGTCATGGCTTCTCTTGTAAAAACACATGTACTAATTGGTATATGCATCATACCATTTGTCACATGTGGGGGAAAAAAGCACCTAAGCAATGAACAGAGTAAACTGGGTTCTTTAGACCGGCTCCTGGCCTGATTTGAGCACTAACTGAACAACCAATTGGGTTATCTGCATCGTAACACAAACAAATGATGCAAGCCTCATAGAAAACGATTGAGTGTTTTACGTCAGTCTCACAGTGATTGGCGTTGTTAATAGAGCTGTAATGTAGTATTGGTGTTTATGTTTTCTGTTGAACAAACACAAAAAAATGTAGCAATAATGTGGTTTTGGCAATTTTCTCTTGGATATATGTCATAGTAAGTAAACTAACTGCAGATGATGGCATGCAGAAATGAACTTTGGACTGAAGTCAAAGACAAGTCATCAGATAGTGAATTGAAAAAAACACTTTTAATTTCCAATCTGCTACTTCATGCATTAAACAACGGTTGTCTTGATAAGCCTGTACAGTCGATGCACAAAAGGAGCAAAATGGCTCACAAATTGAGTTTGTTTCCCTGAAGACCCCGTGAAACAAGGCTGACCACAGTCTAACCAACTGAAGACAGACTAACCTGCCATGAACATCTTTCGTAGACACAACATCGAAAACACAAGTGAGACAAACAAACACACACACACACACACACACACACACACACACACACACACACACACACACACACACACACACACACACACACACACACAATAAATATATTTGAAGGAGTAAGTGCACAATTGTACAAATGAATATCATAATAAACAAACAATTATTATCTGTCCAACAGTTACTGTCTACCTTATCCTAGGTTAAATTAAAGACAGAGTAAGTCCCCTTTTATTTCCTGAAAACAAATGGCTGACTTCTTGCTTTCTTAATAAAAATGTTTTTGTAAAAGTATTTAAATTCAAAATACTACATTATTTTTAAACATATTTCTCAAACGTGTATCAGTAAATCATTATTATAATGAATAAATGAATACATACATTTCCGTTAATAAATAACTCTGTTTACAAAATCATCATAGCATTATGGAGTAAAGATGTTTTTCAGGCCTTTTAGTAAAATAGTTGAACTGTAATTGTTTATCTGTATTTTTGTCAACTACTACACGCTGCCACGTTTTTTTCCGGAAAAGCTACATTCACATAAAAGGATCAAGGTGACACGTGCGTTTGTAAGCCAACACTTGCAGTACAGAGTTACATGAGGAGACTCTCTCATTTTCCCTGGAAGCTCATATATTATCATCATAAATCAAACATCGGGGCTTTTTGACCACCGTCCAGCTCTAAGCTGCGGTCGTGAGGTCGTAGTGTGATCCCCAAACTGCCACGCGTGTGTGAGAGCTGCGGGTGTTTGTCTTGAAGGACACGTTGGATTATGGCTGGATAAGATGTCCTAAGGCTTTCTTTACAAGTCATAACTGCGAGTGCTTACCAGTGTATGTGTTTGAGGGGCAGGGGGAGGACAGGAAACCAGTCTAATCCATCAAGATCTGTCCATTAAGCCCCAGGCAAATTCAATTATTGGAAATAATAATTACCTCTTCCACAATAACATAACACAGCAAAAAAACAATACTGTCTTAGATACTTAACCACTTGCAGCTTGACATGCAGGAACATTTTTGAACGCAAGAGAACAAACTAAAGTGCGTTTTCTGTTTGTTGTCTTGTATTTTCCCCTTAAAATCATGCAGCATGGTCCCGTTTGTAATTTCACGGATGAAAATGTATGGGGAGTCTCCTCAACAGAAAACAAATGCTGCTTTCTGCGCTCGTTAAGCGGTAAAAACATCCTTCTGAACCTGAACTGAAGTAGAATGTTAATAGGTTTCAAATCAAAATTGTTTAGTTGTCCAAATACTTTTAAGTCTTTCCACGCAGGCCTGGCCAGCTGCACAAATATGAACGATTACCCACAGGGAGTATAACTTACATTTTATACAAGAGTCCTGTGGCAGACAGCGACAGACAAGTCAATGCAGATAGAGTTCAAACCTTGGAAATTAAATATGTAGCGGGGACACCTAATATATCAGGACAATAGAAGCTGCCAAGCAGAGCCTCAGCCACAGATATGGAACCAGTAAAGGAAGCTGTTTAATCTTTTCCAGAGCTAGCTGTCATGCCATCACATGCAATCAACATTTTTGGCTTATTTTGGAGTGAGATGAGAGAGATGTAGATATGGTAAAGAAGCTTTTATGTCTTCAAAATTCTGAATGTAAACATAACTGCATGTCTTTACTGAATGTCCTCAGGACCGGATGATAAGCCCTTTTTTGATGCTTCATTGAAAAACTTTAAAGGAATAATTTCATATTTAGCAATTAAGCTTTTTGCTGGGTTGGACGAGAAAATTACAAATTGTAACTTAAAGCAGTCTTTCTGATTAGGAGAGACACCTCATTTTCACATGCTTGGGTAAATGGCAGAGATCCATTATCACCCTGCTCTCCACACAGACAGTGAATCCAATGACCAGTCACACAGAGCACACAATGCAAAGTCAATTCCCTTTATCTCCTTTTAACCCTTTTACAGCTATTTATGAGTTTAAATGTGACTGAATGAAAGTCCTTCTCCTCCTCTTTCCCTCATGTTATCAGGTTTTATAAGGTCTGAGATAGCCTTAAAGCTCAGACGCTTCCCAGAAGCCCCCTGTGGACCCAGGGGTCTGGCCAGTGGGATTGACAGCAGGCAGCCAATTCAGGGTCACCTGGCATTGCCCCCACCCAGGCCTGGGAAAAGGAAATCCCTTATCTGAATCACAGCGCGACACAGACCTGCCAACCAACCTCACCTGATAACAGTGATTGAGGACCAGCAGAGGAAGAGGAGGGGGTATAAAAAGGGAACAGTAAAATATGGAAAGGAAGAACAGCATCAAAGAGGGAGATTTACATAGAGGGTTTTATCTGGGTACTAAATTCCAACCCGTTTTCATAAATAACCTGGTGCTAAGAATGTAAGTAAATACTTTAAATTCAACCCTCTGTATTGTCCAGTGAAACTAATACTGCTCTTACTTCTCAGCTCAGGGGTATATGGCATGTGGAGGCCTGCTGTGACTGTAAGGGATGTGTGGAAGGTAAACGGTTTAATGTGTGTATGTTCGCTGTAGGGTTCCTTGTAGTAAACCCTCACCACTTAATAACTGGCCAAGACTACAACCCAGTTGAGATTCACACAATAGCCCTATTACAACCGCCTCCATGTAAGTAGCATATCGTTTTTATACTTGAGTGTTTGCGTCATGAAAATCCAACAGTTTTTTATGGTTGCACGTAGTAAATTCAGAATGTTTTTGGGCTTTTCTTTAACTGTTATTAAGTGTTCTTTTGACCAAAAACTAGGAGAATGAGCATGAGAAAGAGGGAGACGTGGGGGGGGGGGGGAAGCAAACATTTGCTCCACTGATTGGTCTCTGTACATTTATTCTGCGTGTCCTCTTTAATGGGCTTCAAGTGAAAGCCACAGTAGCTGAAAAGCTGCCACACAGACCCACAGACATACAGTTGCAGTGAAAGCCAGCTCAGATTTCCACAGCCAGGCCAACATCTGAACAGCGGATTATCACAGTTTCTAGACCATTATACACCTCTTGAATGGTCTTGATTCCTGGCTAATGGCATCCATGCATTTGTAAAGCGAGGAAGTGAAAGAAATGGTTGCAAAAGAAGAAAAGAGAAAACCTAATTTTAAATTCACCTCCTGAAACCTTTTCATTGCACACTCAGCTCTCAGACATAAAGCCGCTTTTGTGTGAGGAGACTGGGGTTAACACATTTCTGCTAATGTCCAGGGACAAGGCCACTGGGAACCTCCATGCCTTTTCACACACTCTGATACACTCAAATAAATGTTTAGCTATTGTAAAATAAGTCTATTAAATGAATTAACTATTCTATTCTAAGTAACTGTTATATATGATATAATATTTGTTTATCATTACTGTTAACAATAAAATAGTTTGTTTACATTTCCTATCAACAGTCGATTTTATCCATCATCAATACATGTCTCATAAAATGTTGAACCATAGGCCATTTTTGTTTTTTAACCGTTAACGTGTTAACATGTTAACATGTTCTTTCCACACAAGCCTTTTCATATTGTTTTCTTAACTTTTGCCATCGGTACACACTCAAATGCACATGAGAAAGTCTCTTCTTTTTCCGCTTTTTTCGGTTCATTTGCGGTTGGAAAATGCTGGGATGAAGCTTTATCACTAACAAATGTTTAGGACCACGGCTAAACAGATTTGCCGTTGAGGAAAAAATGAACAGAACTTAAACTTAGCCTTGGTAAAGCTGTGCTCTATCTCTTCTGTCAAAAAGTATGAAATACAGACTTATTAAATGTAATAAATCTAATGATAACTTTGGCAAATATACATTATAATGCTACATTTCATTTTATATTTGTGTAGTTGCTGTATAACAGAAGCAACACTTTGCAAATAGAAATAATTATTCAAAGACAAACCCTGAAGAAGAGATTGTTGTTTTATTTGCCAAAAAACAAGGACAAAATATCTATTTACATGTTCCAAAACAAGATTGTATTCTTCAAATCAAAACTCTGAATTAGATTAGAAAAAAAATAGAAATAATTGTCATACTCACATGGTCCTCATTAGACTTGAAAAATACAACACACATGTACTTGTTTTTTCGGATGGGAACTTTTTCTGAATCCTTTTGCAACCGTCCCTCGGCTCGGTGCGGTGAAATGGACATGACAGGAGTGTGGGGTCATTGTCGCAGGAGAACAGTGTAAAGGAGATGGATGAGGAGGGGAGGGAGAGGAGAAGAGAGGAAAGGAGGAGAGTTCATTTTGCAAATGAGCTGCTATGTAAGCCTCACCATATTGGCCCTGTTTTGTCGGCCCTGTGAAACACAGTCAAACAATGAAGTTTGGCAAAGAGGCAACATAAGATATTAGGGCCCATTGGAAATGGCCCACTGTGGGTTAGGAAAGTCGTATGCATGAATGACAATTTTCAGCTGTCATATGAAGTAGGGGACAAACAGATCACATTTCGCCAACATTTTAGAGCCATTTGCCATTTAATTATGTTTTCATTTAAGAGTTGTGTACAATCGTCCAAGTATCCATTGATACTGTATATCT
>NC_136909.1:72565088-72613202 GCF_949606895.1 Notothenia rossii
GGCCCATTAACAACATAGGAACAGAGGAAAATAACTCCAGGCCAACCGACCGCCATGTCAACACACGTCGCACACACACATTAACAACTCCACAACTCCGCAATACAGTTCCCATACTAGAAATAAATGGGTTTTGCCACATGGAATACATTTTATATTTGCACTCACATCCACATTTGTTGTTGTTTCTTAGCATGCATGTGAGTGATAGTATGAATAGGCACGTAGGATTGTGTGTCAGTGCACATGCAAATGTATCTGTACATATAATCCCCTTCATGTTCATTTACGCCTTCGTGAAAAATCACCCTCTAGGTCCCAGCAGGGGAATCACTTCAAAGGCGCCTTGCAGGATGAATAGCATGTAACAATATCTCGTATTTGTTCATGTGAAAGAGGACAAGATACTCTGTCTTCACTCCTCTGCTGGTGCTGTTTCCTCACTCTGATTAATAGGGCTTTGATTGCAGCTACAGACCTGTGCCCAGCGCTGATGGTGGCCTACTAACCTGCTGAGCTACAAAGAAGGCACATACAAGTGACAGTCACGTCAAGCCCGCTCTATCTTTCTGATTGACAGTTGTAGCTTTAACTCTCTCTTTAAATTCTCTTTAGGTGTTTTATACAGTGACCTGGGCATGGAAAGCAGTAAAGAGACAGCAGCTGTGCGGTTACGGCTCAGCAGAGGACTGAGAATAGAAAGACCTGGGGGGTTGACACAAAAGAGGGGTGGCAAAGGGAAAGGGGAAAGATGAGGCTAAAGTTGGGGAAAGTGCTTTCTTTACAATTACACCATGATTCCAAGGTAACTGATCAGTATAGGAAACACGATATGTGCAGTGCGCCAGAGACTGGACACTGTAATGATTGCTCAATGTTAAGGGTTTTGCTTTAATTATTTTCAGGCTGGACAATCTGCAGGTTTGGTTGGATTTTCAACAGGCAGGATAATCGTGTTTTTCTTTTTTGTGCAAATATCATTTTTCTCCACCTCCTCATTAGTCCTTGATGAGTCTCTGGTATGAATTCCAAAATGTAAACACATCTCTTTGGGAGCCTGTGGATAAGGATAGCTGGAGATGGCCTCATACTGTCCCAGTAAAATAAGAACACTTTATTTCATAGTTACATTACTGAACATTTACTGCTAGTCCCTACTGCCAGAAATAAAGCCGATTTCTGGGCAATATGGAGAAAGAAAGATGGGGAAAGCGATAATTGGATAACTGAGTCATTATGGTGTCAGTATTAAATGCAGAACTAAAATTAAGATGATGAAATTATATTCTCAGTTGTAAAACCACACATCTTTCAGTGAAATAACAAGAAACATTGAACTGAGCCCAAAACAAGTCAATTTTAAAATAAATTGTATTTGCATTAAGCAGCAAGGGTTATTATTCACTGTGTCACACCTTAAATTAAGTATGTTGATATGTCTAATTGGCGTTCAGCTGTTTCACTTCCTCACCTGTATCTCTCACAGCACAAACATACCAGCTTAATGGCATGACAGGATCAATGTAGAGGATAACACTTTTGCTTTTTGACACGCAAGAATGAATGAATAATGAAATATTAACAGGCTCCATGTGCCCTTTAAAGCATTTTATCACACAAATGGATCAGGTTTAAAGGACAGCCAAACACATCAACTGTGTGACGATGCTTTGACTAATGTCAGGGCCAAAGAGGCTAAAGGAAATAAGGAAGAAGAAAAGGGGAATAAATGGAGAAAGGGATCATGTGTCACTGCCTTTGTCAAGGATTAAACATGTGGTTGGGACTAAAGCATGAGGCATAGTGTTTGTGTTGTGGTTTTCAGTTCCAGTGACAAAATAAACTGCGATGGATTTTGCTTGTGAGAAAAAGTGTGTTTGCATATGTGAATCTGTCCTATTTAGTGCATGTTTATGTACAGTTGCAAAATGGAAACACACACGTGGAACACCATGTATATACACAGATCCATGGCTCACTGTTCCAGCTTATGCAGATTTGAGAGACTACAATATAGGAACAGAACCAAACCAAACTCCTTTACAGATCAGACTAAAACCAACCAAGACTTTTTCTGCTAAATTGGCCCGGGTCTTTGGATCAACAGCTTAACTCTTTTCTAAATGTTGTGAAGGTGAATCACAAATCTCTTTGACCTGTTGAAAAACCCACTCCAGAGATTTTTCCAAAAATAATCAAAATGATATACGGCAATACATCTCCTTCGATTTATAAAACCCGTAACTGCAAGAAAACAGTATATCATCAGTCTTCAAAAAGCCGATTTTGCAGTGTTACCGTGAACCTTAATGCGTCTCCGGGCTGATTCATGGCTCCTCCTGGCCAACATCACAGAAGCAGCTGAGGAGTTTCTGTACCCGTGGCCGGACAGCAGCAGGTGTCAAACTCTATGGATCCACCACCAATCACCAGCTAGCTCCTCACCAGCTGTAGTTCATGTGGCTCATCGTGGCATAAACTCACAGCTGAAAACATAAGAAAACAGAACATGGGGATTTACTTTGAACTGAGGTTTAATATAAAGTGTTTTGACCAGAGGAAACGTTTATTCACTGTATCTCCAAGAAGTAGCCTCTCAGAATGTAAAAATTCTGATGTTTGTTTTTAATATGACTCGAGTTATATATTATGTATATATGTATATTACATATACACATATTATGTGTTGTTGTGAAACTGGATCTTGATTCTTGTCTCTTTTATGAAAGAAAATATATAAATCTTGAGTAAAATATCTAGGTGACGACAGAAGGATATTGTGTGGTTCGTAAACCCTTTTGAAGGACAAAAGAGAAGATAGTCCTTGAAACCTAGTATGTCTCATTTAAGATAAGGAAATAGATCATGTTAATTAGCAGCAAGGGAAATGCTGAGATATAGTCTGTCTATAAGGGGAACAAAAGCAACACATATTGGTACTGCGACCAGATAAAAATGGGAAATTGTGCCAAGTTATTTGACCTGGAAGTTTGGGTTGAAGAAATTAAATGAGCTAGAAAATGTTTTTTTTCAAAACCTACAAGTGATTATAAAGCCATTGTCCAACACATTGTTTCTCCTTTGATTCAACATCTATGGTTAAAGACTTTGTTGACAGCCCATTGAGGTGGTCCATATGGCGGTGTGAAGGTGCAGGGCTCGTGACTCTCTGGAGGATGTAGAGGAAACCAGACAAAGGCCCAGCCAGCAGGCCCTCAGCCTCCCAGACCCTCAATGGAGCAGAGGCAGAGCCCCCACTGGGGCCAGTTGCCTGTACGTTCTCAAACCAAAGTGTGATCTATGGAAACAGACCACTCCAACATAATACGTTCAGCCATCCATACTCCTGCCTCCTGGGTCACGTGGTCTCTATTTAAAGATGAATAGTAGCCGTGGAATGTTAAACAAGCGATTGGCATGTGACAGATTTATTTTATTTTAACTCATCACCGCCAGCAGGCAGATTCATTTACTGTTGTTGAACAGCATGATGTGAGCTTGTGAAAAACAGCTTGGTTAAAGTGTTTTTATAATGAGACAGTTTGAAGCGTGTGTGTTTAATACTCAGATGTTGTCAGGGTCTGTCTCAAAGTATAATATTACAATGCGTTATTTGTGTGAATTCAAGTGTAAGATCTACTAATATAAATGATCAATAAATTATATATATTTATTTTAAATAACCCTTTTGTTAGAATGAACTTTGCTTTACTCACTATTTACAAGATTGAAAACAGGGAAATTGATAGACAGAAGGACAGAAACAGAACAAAAGAATAATTGATCAAACATTTCTTAAATGCTCTTAAGGTTTTCAAAGTTCTAAAAACCCTTGAGGACACCTGCTATTCGTTCTGACCTTTAGAGAAATACCTAATGTTTGATTTACACCATGTTCTTTGAGATTACAGCCAGGAATGGCTCATGCAGAGAGCAGGAGATAGACCCCTGAAGAGAAGACCTCCGAGACGGATGGGCCACAGAACACCACACCACAAGTCTTGTCAGCTGAGACAAATATACTGAACGCTGAACAGGTGTGAGTAAATCATAGCAGGTAGCTTTATGTTCAGTGGATCTGCACCTTACATGATCAGAATCACATCATGCAAACCCACATATAAAACGTTCACCTTTTCACCCCAAAACTCCCTAAAAATGTGAATGTTCCTCAATGGTTTCTTTCACTTTCTATTTAGAAGAATATTAACTTTTTATGCGAACAATTCCAGATGAGAAAGAACCAGATGTTCAACGTGGGAATATACTCCAAACTCGCAATAACGCAATTGAAACAATAGAAAGTAAATATTTCTGATTGCGACAGATATGTTGAAATACTTGGATGTTCTCTGACTTCTCTCCGAGGACATGTCAGAAATTGGACCCCATTTACAACTTTCATGTGTGTGTGGATGTGTTTGTTTGTGTGTATGTGTTCAAATTACTTCCATTTGTATTTGTGATTGCGCAAACCACACTGCACACGTTTGTTGTTTGTGCAGCTCACAAAGGTTTAGGAAGGCATACAGAAGCGAGTGTAAAGTGTGTGTTGTAAGGACATGTCAGGCATCCTGTGTGAGAGCCCACAGGTTCATAGGCTGTTGTAATCTGGGCACTTTGATCTGAGACCCTCTGAAGTCACCTTTCACTCCAAGCTGAGAAAACCTTACTCAAATAGTTTGACTTTCAATATGCGCTCTTTTAATTTGGTTCGTTCTTAGTTTTCATTCTTAGTTTTCGTTCTTAGTTTTCGTTCTTAGTTTCACATACTCAGGCACTAACACACACTCACTCGTACACACACTCACACATGTACACACACACACACACACTCACACATGTACACACACACACACACATACACACACAGGCACACACGCACGCACACACGCACGCACGCACGCACGCACGCACGCACACACACACACACACACACACACACACACACACACACACACACACACACACACACACACACACACACACACACACACACAAACCCATTGTGGCCTGTGAGTAAGTCAATATGTGTCCATTATTCAGCTGTCAGCTGATTCTGCTCCTTGCATCTCCTGTCCGGTCTCCATGGTATCATCTTATACAATTGTTTGAGATCCGAAACACAGAAAGTCCATACACCGCGTGGAAAACTGCTCGAACGAACACAAAATAATGTGAAAACTTTGATAGAAGTACAGGCAAGAGCTTGTGAAAACCTTTATAATCCTCTTTAATGTACATTCAGTCCCTAAAACAGATATTATCCCTAAAACGAGTTTTTGTACTTAACTTATGATACAGGCTGGACGCATTAAAACACACGTTTTAGTTATTCTTCTTGAATCACCATGTTTCATGCATTTTCATGATAGAGTGTGCTGTCGGCAGGTGGTTTGCTTTCCCGCAGCATTGTGATGAGAGAATGTGTCACAAATAAATGGAAAAAGAATAGAAAAATACAAAACAAACCACTTATGCACATTATTCACCCTCTGTGATTTACAAAAAAAAAAATGGGGCACAACAAATCATGAGCTTGTATACATATGAGCTTTTGTTTTCTGTGCAAAATTTCCGAATATATTTATATTGTGGCACTGCATTTAGTTGTGTGTATTTAAATTGAACCTGCCTGTAATAGTATTTCATGAATTAAATTAAAGCAACATTACCCAGTGTGTGATCGGAGAAAAAATAGTTAAGGCTCATTCATGTTCCCCAGGACTTCTGATACACACAGACAAAAGTACACATCTACATAATACACATGCAAACATATGGACTGGAGTGAAAATGAAAGCCCAACTTCTGGAAAGTTTCTTCACATCTGCATCCTGTTAACCACGCTAATAATATCAAATACAACAGTGAGGATGTTGTGCATACACAGATTTGACATTTTAGCATGCTGTTCAAAATCAATTGTTTAGGGATTCACTTAAGCTGAGAAGTGTTT
Source organism: Notothenia rossii (assembly GCF_949606895.1). Lineage (NCBI taxonomy): Eukaryota > Metazoa > Chordata > Actinopteri > Perciformes > Nototheniidae > Notothenia > Notothenia rossii. The sequence goes on from NC_136909.1 coordinate 72,571,048, forward strand.
TATTCCTTTCCAAACACAAACTAGGAGGTGTGTGTGTGTGTGTGTGTGTGTGTGTGTGTGTGTGTGTGTGTGTGTGTGTGTGTGTGTGTGTGTGTGTGTGTGTGTGTGTGTGTGTGTGTGAGTGTGTGATGTTTATATCTCTTCTCTATTTATTGGAACCATCAATGCAACAGAACACTCGACTGAGTCCTCTCCGCCTACATTTTTAGTGGTTAATTAATTTGGGGCTGTGAACCCCCTGAGAAGACAAACCATGACTGAAAACAAACATATGCATATAAAATGTCTCCGGTTTCTTTTTAGCCTCAGCAGCAGCAATGGAGCATGTTGCGCTTAATATGTGTTTGCCTTGTGAACATATTTTGTATTTATCACCAAGAAAAAACAAGTGTGTGTGTGCGTGTGTGTGTGTGCGTGTGTGTGTGTGTGTGTGTGTGTGTGTGTGTGTGTGTGTGTGTGTGTGTGTGTGTGTGTGTGTGTGTGTGTGTGTGTGTGTGTGTGTGTGTGTGTGTGTGTGGAGTGGGGGGTCGTGGTGGTTAGATGCCTCTATTGAGTGATGTGCGTAATTTAGTTGTCAATTTTACCCGAGTTCGCACCAAAGAAACAGGAAACAACTTAACAAAATAAAAGCATACAGGTCAAACAGGTGACACCAGAGCCCCAAAACACTGACATTTACGAAACAATTTTTCAAAACTAAATCTTATTTTCTTTCGCTTGTTCGTAATTTGTTGCATTAATTAACGTGATACTCTTTGTTATGATGACAAAACCATACGGCGCTGAACAAAACTATTGCCCTCGTTTATTTTATTTGTCTGCCCATTACCGGAAGTTTCCGCTGTTTCTTCATGCTGGCTTGACACATGGTGCGTAATTTAAGACTCCGGCACGGTCCCGTCTGTCACAGCTCCTCTGGACTTTACTCTGAGCAGGATCAAATCTCAGTGGCATTATCGCAGAATGGATATCAAGCTGTTGGCACTCCTGGCTGCGCTCATGGTGGTGATATATGCGCCTCCATCACAAGGTATGAACATATTTTCTGGCTTGCTGTGTTGTTGAATCAGGTTTATTTAGATTTGTTTTTTTGTTTTTTGCAGCTCTTGAGTTATTTTTTTTATCCGCAAATCATGAGGGGTTGATAGTCACCCTTTGCTATAAGAGAAATGTTTTTAAAATTCATCAGTTGAGAAGAATGTCCAAAATCTCCATTTCACACATTTCACTATACATTTATAGATATAATACTATAAGTAACCCTGATAGAGTTTGCATTATATTTTATTTATTTATGCAAATCGTGTCATCGAAATGTTTAAATGTTAGTGACAAATTATCAGCAATGTAATTCAAATGCCAAAATTAAATTACATATGGATAAAGTGCTAATATTGTCTGGATTATTGACAACCGTTTAACTTTATCAAAACATATTTAAATTTCAAATCCCGTAGTTTAATATGCATGAGCTTGTTAGGAAGAGGGGGAAAACATTTTCCGCCGTGCGTAAAGCACCAACAGGCTGCTGCCCATGTGGCTCTCCACGTAAGAAATTCCCAGTCGGATCACCGATCACTGTGTGTATTTGTTCTGCTCTTTGTTTTCATTTAATTACGCGCAAATGAGGCAGCTAAAAGACAAAGCCGCAGCTAGTCTACATGGCGACATCAGTCACCTAAGTTAAAGGTGTTTCCTCCTTTATCATGGAAATAACGTGAGATTCTGTGTAAAATAATAATTAGCATAGATTTTAATCTAACTTTTTACCATTTGTGTGATCTTAATTTCTCTTTAAAAATAGTAACTTTATGTCCTTGACACTCTTCCACCAACTGATTCTGAGTAACTTCATTTGTTTGCCATCACTGTTAGTTAAATAAACGTGGAAGTGGTGTCATATGGCTTTCAGGAAAAACAACATAGTCCTATTTGTTTTTCCACATTTTTATCAAACTGAACATCTTTTGAAAAGCTTGAAACAGTTTGTAATGGAAAGTAGGCTTACGCACATCCATCATGAAGTTTAGGGACCACACAACACTTCACATACAGCATGTGTGACTGAAAGAGCTCAGTGTTTGTGGAAGTCCTGTTAACAAATGTTTTCTACCTCTGCGTGGGCTATATCGAGCAATTAAGAAAATGCAGTTAAAATGTAATTCTGATCAATGCTTGCTATATCTTTCTGACCCTGTTGGCGATAAATGGGTGTACACATAAAGGATGAATGCACAGTAGAGTTGCCGTTCATTTGTGAAGACTTATTGTGGCTCTTTCATCTGAGGATGTTTTATTTAAAATACTATGTCAGAAATTATTTAGAGCTCATTTCATGTTTGTGAGAATCATATTCTAACCAAATGTATGAAGTAGTGTCCCAGTTTTCACACAATATCATAACAGTTATCAAAAGTTGTGTATTGGTTTAAAATGACGCGTCGCAGTAATGGTAAAACTGGTCCTCTTCTTTTTCTCAGCAAAGCCTATCAGCCTGGTGGAGAGATGCCACTGTCGTTCCACGGTCAACAGCCTCCCACGAGGCTACATCCGAGAGCTCAGGTTCATCCACTCGCCCAACTGCCCCTTCCAAGTGATGTGAGTATTGTTTTAACGCTGGCATGTTTTGCACCCTAGTCTTAAAAAAAGTCAGACAGGTTTCCTCCTTGCTGGACATTTCTCACCATCAATCTCAGAGATGTGACAGGCCAGAGAAAAGAGTTGTGCATGCATGTGTACACACACGCCCCTCTGCCACTCGCTTTCACATATATGCAGAGAAAGTATTTACCACAAGCTCAATGACGCATCCACAGGAAGTGCTCCATCTGAGGATTAATGAACGTGAAAGGGTGGTGGAAATTGGACGAGGTTTTGTTTTCAACAGGAAACCAATAACTGTGGGTTTGGTTTGGTTTGTTGGCTTGTCACACAGCGGTTCTTTCTTGTGCTACGTTTACAATGTTTTGGTCTGATCCTATTCATTGTAACTTTTCATGTGTAGTCAATTCAAAGTGTGGAGAAACATTCGCGCAACATTTGTTGCAATAGACTAGAAAACATGAGGAACAGTTAAGTGTGCAGGAAATATAATTGGAAGGTCTTAGAAATACACATATAGGAAGAGGGGGAAAATATTTTTCATTACTTAAAAACAGGACGTATGCGCCAAAGGAGGCATGATCTCCCACATAGAGACATATGATCCAGTCTTGACCGATTCTGTAAATAACCATAGGGTTATGCTGGATTTAGAAAGCTTGCAGACACACGTTGAAGGATTGATTGCTCCTATCTTCATGTACATACATTTTAACGGCGCATTAATTAGGTAGTTCAATCAAGGGGAATAATTAAACATAAGGGATATGATCTTTAGCTGCAGCTATTCGGTTCAAAGTGTGATTGTTCACTGCTGTGAAAAAGGTCTCTGTGTGTGTCAAACTAACTAATTCAGTCTGTTTAATAGCAATGTGTCAAGAAACCTGAAGTCACTGAATTTGCACCCTTTCATCTTCAACCGAGGCCTAATGACAGAATACTGAACTCTTTCCCTTATTTTCTGATCAGTGCTAAGCTGAAGTCAAACAAAGAAGTATGTGTGAACCCAGAGATCCCGTGGCTGAAGCAGTACCTGAAGAATGCCATCAAGAGGTACGTCTCAGTAACACATATTGGTTTTGGATTGTGTGTCTGCTGAAATACAGGGTTCTGTCAGCTGTTGTCAGTTTCTAACCTTTAACAGAAAAACTTGTCGGGAGAACCGTAAAATCACTTCCACTGTAAAGACATTTAAAGTAAAGAATGCAAAAGCACAAATGCGCATTTGGACATCAAGCCTGTTGTGAGAGTTACACCTCTTAATTGCCCAATTGATATTGTATCCGAAACTTTAGACATGCTGGTACATGACCCAACAGGAGGCTGATTCTACTCACACAGACAAACTATTTGCTTGACGTGGGATACCCATACACCACACACATTTTAATTTAATCTGAGGTTATTAAAGTGCAGTTATGTGTTCACCCTTGATTATCACTGTTTATGCAAGACACTGGTTTAATGAAATATGGACCACAAACTTTACAAACAGTGTTTCAACTTGATATGGGTGTAACTTGCCTTTCTTTAAATTAATGCAACAACTTGCAACTAAATTCATGATAAAGTGTGTCTAAGATTGAGAGGGCCAAAAGTCATCGCCAATATAAACAGTCTTCATCCTGTTCATAGAAAGAAGACACTTTTCTGGAATAGTTGGCACCTTAATGTTTATAGAAGGGATAAAATTGCCATCCTGAACTCTGTGCATTCATATATTTCTGAAAATCGAGCATCCCTGTGGCGGGCAGATGAAAATAAGTCTGAACTGTATCAGATAAAGAGTTTGGGGATGCAACACGTCCTGTTTTTACAAAAGGAGAAAACTTAATGCACTCCTAATCAGAGAGGAAGTTAATGCTCCAAACCTTCGACTAACACTCTGTGCCGCGGTCAGACTGTCTGTCCCAATGATGGTTGTGGAGACTTTGACTTGTGTGAAGTGTCCCCTGCATAACAAAACAGACAATGTAGAGAGTAGACGGTGGTCATTCACAATGGATCAGACCTAATGTGTTTCCAATTACACATACATAGGAGGGAGGAACCTATTTACAATGTGCTTAAAGAAACACGATTGTAAGCCCTGCATTATGCTACCCTTTATTCAAGTAAATAAGACCATGATGAGCCTTTTTGGTGGTGGAAATGTGTCTCTGCAATTACAGAGTTGTATTCCAAAGTCAATAATTAAACTGCCCACCCATGCTCAAATGTTTGTATTGTTAATATACGGTTTGAGCAGTGGGGTGTGTATATCACTGAGCAGCAACTGCTGTTATTTAGAGTTCTGCAAAATTGCATAATTTCGTATACAATTCATCAAAACATGTTTTATGCAGTTTCCAGGTCCAAATAGCTCTTTTTGGAAAGAAGAAACAAGCAAATGACCAAAAGACCTTGGAGTCAGAAATGGCCAACTGAATTATGTGCTCAGAGCGACTGATTTACCAGCTACAACCGAAAGCAGGATAAAGTCAATAAGCTAAAAAAAGCTCTTGATTGCAGTCAAAACATTTTGGTCCTATAAACTTGAAGCAGCTGTTATTGATCGAGTATTCCGGGACAGACTATTTTCTAAATGTTGGCATCAACTCTTTTCCCGTCATTACTGAAAATATACTCATTATTTTTTCAATAAGGTGTTTTTCACACCCAAGTGTTTGTACAAATGAACATGATACAAATGTTGTTTGTCACTCAGGAGTTATATTTCGTAATTGTTTCTTGCAGGTATTGACAGCATTCTAAGTCGGCAACCACTTTCAGTTCCATTTGCATATCTTTTTCTTATAAAACTAATATCAATTAACCTTTTCCTTTCAGAATGAAGAAATCCAGACAGGGCCGCTAAAAACTCCAGGATTGTTCCTCATGAGGCGTCACTGAGGGTCAGAACCATCACAATATATAACATGTAATACGAGATTATCTGGTATGTTGAACAGCACTTATATCGGCTGCCATGCTGCGGCCTTTTGAATTGAAAAAATCTGCAACCCTTCACCGTGAACACACCCGCCTTCACCATTACCACCCTCACCGTTTATAGAGATTATAGAAGTTATTAATTCAAAGTGAAAATATACCTGTGAGTGTGTGTTTTTCTAACTATAATGTATATACTTTTTTTTTTAATGGACATCAACAGTAAAAATCTATTTTTGGAGATTGTTTCGTCCCTCTGGCCTTTCTGTCATTTGAGAAAAAGGATGAATCCTGGTGTCATAATGTGAGATAGTTGTAGGTCAGATGGAGAAGTTAATATCCCACTTACAAGTAGCAGAGTCCTTTCATCCACTAAAGTAGCAGAAAACCATTATCATCCTCAACGTGGTATCTGCTATCCGACTTTTCTCTGGTTTGAAACTGAACAAATAAAGAACAATGTAAGTTTCTCATCTGAACACAAGCAGAGTCACAGAGGTTGCCAAGTCGTATTTCATTTCCCAAGTTAATTGGCACCGTGGAATTTCAATGGGTGCCAGCTACCCCCAGACTGAATATAAGATGCATAAAAGATCCTAGTAAAAATGGCCATTAAAATGTTTTTTGTGATGGAAATTAGGATGCCAGAAGAGCTTGAGCTGTTATGTGGCTGTGTTTACGCGACCCTGTGTTATCCAACATGCCTGGGTTTTTTCCTTCTTAGAAAGAAGCAGAACATCTGGATCCCAAACCGTTTAAATTGGATGACCAATAAGTATACATTTACTGGAATCATCATGCTGTGTCACTTAACAAGAGACGGTAAGAACAAATGGTGATAGTCACCGACCACAGTATGGGGTCTTACCATATTGGTGTCAAAAAGCCGGATCCTGATTAAAAACTCTCACTGTTACCGCATCAGTAGTTAAAATACAATGTTACAATGAAAACCACAGCAGAGAAAGTAGTATTACTTACAATTAAAGATGACTGTCGTTAAGTCATGTGAATAGCAATGCACTTTATATCTGATGTATTCATGTTTTAACAACATCATTTACTTTGAATCACTAAGTTTGCTCATTAAATTCTGACTTTTGTCTTTTTTTATGTTATTCATGCTGTTTCCATTCTTTTCTATTCCTTTCTGATCATTGAATGTGAAGCTGCCTTTTACTGCTAAACATTGGGAGAAGTTTTCATATATTCATTTAAATCTTTTTGTCACATGTACAATTCATATTATACAAATGTTTTATTTTTGTACTCCTTTGCATTTATGTATTAAAACTAAACATGTAAATGAAGGAACTGTACTCTCACAATTGAGTCTTGCAGCCTACTTTTTATTGCAGTGCTTGTATGCATTTGGCCAGTAAAAAAGCGAATCTTTAAAAACTGAATGGTTGCCAATTCAACGTATGCTGTCCTATAGATATAACAAGCCTTTTGGACACTCCCATCAGTTGCCCACATACACACAGTCTGGTTAAGTGGCTCTTTTTATCTTTATATTCGGTGCAGAGCAAGCCTCTCCAGAGCCAGCACACAGCTGCTGTAATCTTACTGTACCAGAGGGTCAGAGGCTACATCTAAAGACTTTGATGTGTGAACATGTGTTTAGTTTTATTCACAAGTGCATAGGAAAGGCAAGGACAATGATCCTGCCTGTTATTTTACTATTAACTCAACAAGCCACCATTAGGAAAACATTAGCAGTAAAAGGGATGAACTTTCAACTTCCCTCTGAGGGCATTTGGGGAGGCGGAGCACAGTAGTTTATGTGATGAGAGGGGCCTGCTGATTGTAACATCGGGGGCAGATAAAGGGCTTGGAGTGGCAGTCAACAATTTGTCTATGATTAGCTTTGAAGTCCGGTTTAAGAGGGATAAAAGCAGAGTCAGCACTCTTGAGTGAGATAACACCATTGATTAAGCCACTCATTTAGCACTGGTGTGTGAATATGGAGTTGAAATTAATCAGATATAATCACTATGTAAACTGATATCACTGCAGGAATCTCCAGGTAGCAACAATTATTTCCCCTGAGTAATGTGAAGATTGGGCAGCTTTATCATGTAACATTTGATCAGACAGAGCACAGATCTTCATATATTTGAGTGTTACCTTTTTGTACTCTGAGTAAACCATTAAAACTTAAATACACATACAATTGCTTGTTCGTCATTTGCCTTTTATCCTCAATATTTTATGTTTTACATTATCATTGATCTGTGTGGGTTGCACAAAATACAAACATATAATATGTCCTCTAATAAAAAGCAGTTGTTTTTCTAATAGTTCCTAATTTATTGGGTTCTTTGGATCACTGCCAGCACCCACCAATAAGACCATGCAGGCAGTGTTACTGGTTCCATGGAGTCTGAGGTGTAGTAAAAGTTACATTTTATATGCACATTACATTTAACTGTAAATGTGGGAATAAAATGCAGGAGAAAAGAAAGCATTGCGTTGCTTGTAAAATAAGCTGACTCATGCAAAATGTTTCGTCTCACAAAACCGTTAATTTAAATATTTTTAGAGGTTTTTATAACAAAGAGCCTGTGGAACATACATTATTTTAGTTACAGCACATCAAGTTCACTGAAATGTAACAAAAACATGATAAAAGTAATTATTGGCAGATTTACATGTGTGATCTTCCTCAGTGTGGTGTTGGTACTTGAGGCTCAGAGGGCATCAAGCCTAAATAAACACACCACCGAGTTGCTACCCCCAACGTGTTTCACATATTTATCACCAAACCTGAGAGACAAAGGCAAAGGGCCAAACAGCTGGGGCTCCCTGAAAGAGTAACTTTTCATATCAGCAACCTAGTGAATTCGAGCCTGCATTTTATTATACTGGGAAATATTTTGAAACACATTACCAGTAGGCTTCTCAGCACCTTGGTATGAGATGTACAGCCATCACTGCAGAAGAATGTACAAGACAAGGGAAGACATATGAAATTCATATTCAGCATTGCCTGCAAAAAATCTGTTGGGGTTTGGAGTTTAACCGCATGTCAGACAAAAGCTGACACCTTGACAGACCATTAAAGATTTGTCGTGCGAAATGCAGAAATGACACAAAAATAAGGGATGAGTGGGGCGCATGTGCTTATTTCACTTACAGTACATGCTCCTTAAATCTTTAGCTGTAAGGGCTCCCAGATGTGCAGCCAATCAAACTCCACTTAGTGGTTATTCATCCTGAAAATCTGAGCATGAAAATATGGAATTTTATTTAGTTTTGTACACGTGTGCGTGAGAAGGTAACAGAGGTCATATAACGCCACTTTAAAGGTCCCAGTGGACCTCTCTCTCATCAGTTTTTATTATAAAGCTACAAGGTGGTAAAGTTAACCTGGGGTCACTTATTGTGTGTGTATGTGTGTTTATACATGTGTGATGTCACTTCCTTACTCGACTCCAAGACCATTAACTCTCTTTAGCTCCGTACCTCCAGCCATGCTGGCAGCTGAACACAGCAACGTAAAGGCCCTGTCACCACCCGCAATGTCAAGGGATCATGAATATTGCCCTGTGAAATGTTTGAAGTGGTCAAAACACAGACACTTCTTTTGACTGTGGTTTGACCACTGAAGAGTAAAATGCTTTGACACAACAATAATCTATTGAGGGAAATGAAAACAAGTCAAATATTGAAAAGCTATGATCTGCAGCGTGTGAATTGTTTGAACTGGCGGGATAAGAACGAGGGTATACATCTGTTATATTCTTCAGTGCTTTATGGTCCACTGATGGTCTGATTATATTCTCTTCGTTAAAATGTTCTCTCGCTGAGCCGTTATATAGCTCAGTGGTGTACTGAGAGCAGAAGACCCAGGTTTGAATCTGGCCTTGGACCATGTATCGCTTGACATCCCCTTTGTCTCCTCCTTTCATATCTGTTGCCCAAACCTAATCTTTAAAAAATAATTCTCTGGTTTACACTTTGGACGATGCTATCTTCCCTAACTGCTACATGTATGTGTGATGCTCTTTTGGTAGCTTTTTTCAAAGCCCACTGATAAAAAGAGTTGACCAGTTTTGCATTCACATTCAATCCCCCTCCTTCTAACCCCTTGACTTTGAGTTTAGAGAGCATAAGGTCATCTACTGCAGGGCAGACACTTGGATGTCATGTGGGATTGATATTTGGTTTTTCCGGTTAAAGGGTAGTCTCACATTTCTTGGCATCCACCTTTAGACTTAGAAGTGCAATGTCGACTAGAAAATAAAGTGTGTGTGTGTGTGTGTGTGTGTGTGTGTGTGTGTGTGTGTGTGTGTGTGTGTGTGTGTGTGTGTGTGTGTGTGTGTGTTTTGTGAGTCCTGCTCTCTCTCAACCACAGCTTCCCCCTTCTGTTGTTATTTACCCCCCTGTCCCAGACCAGGCCACTGCCCTTGGGCATCGACTGCACCAAAATCACACTCCCCAAGGGAGACATTAGCAGAGTCATAGCTGTTGTTGTATCAGATGACCTAAAAAACATTTCCACGAGTGCACACTCCCACTCCGAAAAAATCCCAAGTAATGATTTGTAAATGACTTGTTGATTGTGCAAAGAGGGGGTCACCAAGTGTTGTTAATTGCCTTTACACTGCCAGTGACCCGCCAGAACATTAATCACAATTATGACAAAATTACTCAGCCGATTGTTACAGAAGAGTTAGTCACTGCGACGGATGTTGAAAGTGACCAACATGCAGTGTGTAATAACAGCGGCATGTGTGTGTCTGTTTGAGAATGAAAGGGAGGCTAATAGAGGGGCCCCTATGAGCATTTAAAATAGCCCTCCTGCAGTCTCTCTACCTTTCATGTGCTAATATTGCGAAGGTTATGAGTCCCAACACCATACATCTTCACGCAGATGTTTGTGTGGACAAGGGGGCCTTCCCTGCCACAATAATACCAGCTATGGTCCTAATTCCTTTAGTGTGATTCTGTTTCCAAACTCAGGAGACTTTGGGATATTAGGTATGGATGAGGCACAAAGAAGTCCAACACTCGGGCGACAGTAGGAGGTCTCGGTCTGCGGGGCCCAGAGAAGCTGAAACACCACCAACATTAAACCTCACCCACTTATCACACATTGGGTCCCCCTCATCTCCATTCCTCTCAGGATTATCACCCGCATCCTAATTGGTTGATCCACCCGGGTGCCTCCCTGAATGGGTGTTTAGTGTCTTCCCATATGTAGCCCTGAGTGCCGTGTGAAACCCAAAGAGAGGAAAAAAAGGACCATTAAGTATGTGACTAACCATAAGAAGAAAGAAACAATTACGCTATTATCTCGAGATGAAATCGTTATAGTGCACTCACCCATTTCTCCAATACCACAATTTTTACCACAAGGCTGATAACTATAGCGTCCCTTCTGTTGGGATGCAGGGTGACTCAGTGGCTGAGCACGCTGTCCAGATGACACAGACAGGGAGGTCTGATCTATAATGCCATCGACCAACATTGTTCATCCTTCAACAATGACATTTTCTAGGAAAGAGTCACTTCACCCACAATACATCTGAACAGTATTTTGATGTAACTGATACTTAAAAAATATTTGGATTGTTCTTATTGCATTATTTGTGTTGCTAAGACCTTTCAAATTTGACAAACATTTGTTCTTAGTTATGTTTAAGAGAACTTAACCTTTTGGGTAGAACATTTTCCCAATATAGTGCTACAAAGATGACCCTGGCAAAAGTTTGACTCACATGAAACACATTGAATTGTAAAGAAAGTTGATTGTATCGCTAATGCTTGATGAGCTAAGTTGTGTTTTTCATGCCTATCATTAAAGTACCTTTCAGTGTGGTTAATCATTTAAATTAAAACGATTTTTTTTCCCGTCAATTATAATTTCAGCCAGAGCAACATATTCACCAAATGTAAAGGTTTAGCATTTGCACTCTCATTTATTTCCTGGTAAGTACCAGTCATTATCTTAAGCGAATTATCTTATTATCTTAATCTCGTCCACTGTGGCTGAAAGACCAGAAGCTTACCATCCAAACTAATTTGGGTTTCCCATCCCACACTCCCAACTCCAGTTACTCACAACCAGCACTTCATGACCTTCTGTTTAGATTGTACAATCAAACCAAGGAGCGGAGGTTGTAAAGCTGAAGCCATGAGCACAAATAAAAGACCTTCCACCTTGCAGTCAGCATCGTGCATTTGTTTCCATCCATCTGGCTGACTTAACGAACCCTTACTGGAATCACATCTTTTGTTTTAGGAGAACACAACCTTGCAGACAAACCAGTTGTCTGTTGCTGTTACCATAGAACACATCAAAGAAACTACTACAAAGGCTTTTTAATAGCCAGACTGAAAATAATTCTCTATCAATCTGGTTCAAATTGTGCCATACATAAAGGAGATCTTGTAAGTCGGCTGTTTATTGCTGGCTCATGTACGGACTAACTGTGTTTGGCTACTTCCTGTTAATAGCAGGAACCATTTTAAGGAATATAATTAAATTCCTTCCATAAACAATACAAATTCAAATGAGTCCAATCACATGCGTAAACAATTGCAGCATTTGTATTGCACTGGTTAGTCTTTCGAAAAGTCCAGGTTGTACAGCTCATGAAAACAGCGTCAAAGTTGATTTAGGAGTCCGAGCAATGAATGTATGAATTACAGCACTGCTGTGTAGGCCAGCTCATAGGAGTTGGACGCACCATAGACAGATCTGACATGGCTCTTGTCCTAAAGACCCTACAGAGGAGTGTTTTTCTTCCTTTGGCCTCTTCATGGAAGCTCACAAATCTCTATAGGACTCATCTTTAATTTAAAGCATAACACTGCCTCCTCTATCCATCATTTACCCCATCCATCAGGTCTATGTACATTGGCACAGAGACCAAATAAAATCATACATAGAATGTTTCAAACAAAGGGGAATAAAGAATCTGAAAGATAATTCAAAGCGGCAATCTCTGACATCTAACAGCTGGAGCTCGGCTAACAAGCTACAAACACTTGACACAATTGTACTCTTATAATGCTTCGTGCCATTAAGTATTACTTTAGAGACTAATTATATTGATTTATCATTTACAAGAGCGGTACCTCAGTAAAGGGGGTTATGTTTTAGGTTGGGTGTGTTCGTCTGTTTTTCCATTATCCGGGATTACACAAAATTACGGGCTTTCATGAAACTGGTAGAAAGGCGCGTCATAAACTAAAGATGAACCCACCAAAATTGAGTGTAGCCAAATGTTGGTGCGGACCAATGCATTATTTTTCACTCATGGTAACAGCCCTGGTGGTCTGCGCTATCTGAGAACCCTTTTGAGATATTTGTGTGAAGGTTGCATTTTGGTTTGTGTTTGATTCTGTTACTCGCAGGTGGTTCGAATTAATGTCAGTGCTCTGAATACTCAGCTTTATTGAGCATGAAATTTACTGGAAAAACTGAAACAGGAAGCTAGAAACTATTTATGCAGTTAAGGATGGATGCAAAAAACATTGTTTTACTTAGGTCTAGACAGTTTTGTCCAGATCTTTCAGATATCCGTATCTAAGATGTGTACCTCTGCTCCAGTACAATGGAAGTACTGGGACTTAAGTTTGTCATTGAATACAATTGTCAAAACAATTTAAATATCAATTTGCCTCTCCACAATTAGTGTTGCCATTAGATTGGATGATCAGACAGTGAGACATGTTTTCAATGGAACCATTTTTTACAGAAGAAATTGATCCCATAAAGACCAGTATTGTTTTAAAATGGTTAGTGTTTTTCTTTTGAGAACAATAACAAAATACAACAACACGTCTTTCTAAAGGAATATTGTTTGACACCACACCCACAATGACCCATCACTTTCCAAAACTGTCAAAGCCGCCAACATGGTAATCCCCCTTCTCTGGATCTAACTGAAGATGTCTTTCCACCTTCAACATATGGTTGGACGTGATGCTGTTTATTTGCACAGTTAAACTGTCAGGTCTCCCTTGAAAAAGAGATATATGATCTCAATGGGATCTATCTGGTTAAATAAAGGTTTGAAATGAAATGAAATGCATTTAAAATAAGCCGCATTGTCCGGTCTATAAGGTACATTTCTGTACCTGGCCTAATTTGTAGACTTGGTAGCAAGACCATATTCTATCTTCTATATTTCTCAAACTCACTGCCAGCTTCTTAAGGTGACTAAAATAAATGATCTTTCCAGCATTCACACACTCCTTCCTGACATACACTTATTGTACATCCACATGCTTGCCATAAGGGCTCCTCCAATCTTCAATGTTCACATATGTGGATAAATCTCTCTGTTCTCTCTTAGCTGTAGGAGTTTCATTAAGCGCTTTGAAAAGCACTGCTTTGACATACATTTTTGCACCCGCTTTTGATGGTCAGCTCTCAACACAATTCCTCATTTGTGCCACCAACCTCCTTCAGGGTTTTTATCACTTGCATCCAACCATAAAGAGTTAATAAGAAAATGACTGTTGTACTCACATCAAGGATGACATTTCAAACACAATTACACTGACACTGAGTCGTGAAGGCCGTGGTTAATATTTGTCATAACAAAACTTAAAACAAAAGGACCAATAAAGGCTTAACATGTGTATAAAAAATAAGCTGACCGATTTTATTCCGTATCTTTGTCGCCATATGTGTCCTGTGATGTTAAAGGGTATAGCTGTTCAGGAAACAGTTTGCTGACAGTGTTGAACAGGGCAGCACATTGCACGTCCACATGCAGAGACTACTACCAACATGCATTGATAGATATAAAAGAAGATTGAATTATTGGGGAAAATGCCTCCTTTAGCGTTAATGTAAAAAGACATTGAAAAGATGTCAGTTTCAGTAATGAAAAAAGGGTAATTATTTTTAAGATGGAGGACAGGAAGACGAAATGTGAAGAAGGAAGAGGCGTGGCGCAAGGAGAGAGCATCTGTCCCTTTTACCAGCAGAACATGATGGAGGAATTAGACTTTGAGAGACTGTGTGCATGTTTGTGTGTGTAAGTGTGTGTGTGCATGAGAGAGATGAGTGGTTATACTGTGTAATTTCCTCTGGGGTGAAGGAGCATCTCACACCTTCTCAGGCCTGTTAATCTCACTCCAGAGATCGAAGCAGTTATTGCAGTCTCATTCAGTAATTACAGAAAAATGCTTAAGGTTACATCCATGTTATCCTGCCTGTCCGGCCCCTGGGATGGACCTGAAAATTGCTCTCTGTGCTATTTCTTGCAAAACTCATTACTTTGGCTCTCACTGTACATGCTTTAGTGAACATGAAACCGATTCCAATTGGTGCTGTACAAACAGTGAACAGGAAACTGTAAACAGAATGAAACCGCAACAGTTTCCCTGAATTCTGATAGATTATCAGGGACATATTCCTGATTACGCTACTAGACTTTCTCTGGAAACTGTTTTGCTTATGAATATCTTTAGTATTGATTCAAAAATAACAATACAATACTTCATCACTTTCTTTCTTGGCACTTTGTGTTCAGTAAAGCATAGCAGTTCCCACAGCTTAGAGAACATCTTCAGAGTTATCAGACTGGTAAAAGCGCTTGATTCTGTGATAAAAATGTACAATAACTAGTATGTTGAGGTATGAACTAAATGATAAGCTTCACAGCCATACTAGCGTCTCATTGCAGTATAGCAGGCACAGTGATTCTTTGGGCTAAAAGTTAAAGTCAGCATGCAAATGTGCTAACACATTGCTAATATCCTGATGTTTAGCTGGTATAGTGTTGTTCATGTGCATACAAGTAAGCAAACTGATATTTTCTAATTTGCACTAAACAAAACCAAGGCTAAAGGTTGTGTTAATATTCTTTCAAGTATTTAATCATAAACCAAGGTGTTCAACAAATGGACATTTTGACGGTCAACGGTCAGCTTCCAACCATCATCACAATATGAAAATTAATGTTTGTTCTAAATCATTCAAAATCAATGAGACGGTATATGGAAATCCTGACTGTTTTCAACACATTCTATAATTTCAATTAAAACATTATTGTGGCCCAAGAGGAAAATACAGACACTTAATTATTAGGATTCATCCTCTGGGCATCATGAACATGTCTGAATCCTGAACATTCCTCCAATATATTTCGGTCTGAACCAAAGAGGTGGTTTGACCGTCATCACCAAATCCTCCAACATCGCTAAGAATAAGTTCAAGCCTTCTCATTGTAATTGTAAATATTAGGATTCTACCAAACAGAATAAACATGTATGCATAAACAAAGAGGATTCTATGTGTAAATTAAGACTTTCATCCCAGAACAGTACTGTAAGGTTAGGATAAATGTTTACACAAACACAAATGGAGTAATTGACTTTCTGGCAAATGTTAACAGTGCTCCTCTCACTGAATATTTAGCTTATCTCTATTTGGTCTTCTGCTCAACATCATTAGATTGCCCACATTTTTAGTCTGACCTCCATCTTTAAAAACAACAAAAGTAGTGTCTGAATACATTAACTATATGTCACAAAAGATTCAGCGTATTATCATGTTATAAACTGATGAGGATGAAAGTTGTTGTGTATAAAAAGTATGACTTTTGAAATTGAGAACAGGGTTTTAGGATTACATTTTGGCAGATCTCATTTTGTGTTGCACTCACGCACAGAGCATGGGCCAGTAGCTTGTCTCTCAGACGACCACAGACCCTGAGATCTGGAAACATTTCTCTGTTTGGTCTTGCATCGAGTCTTCACAATGATGCACCAGCCGGTACTCAGACCTGCCGCCACAGGCCGAGAGGATTACAGCACACTGGATTGAAGTGAAGGATTTATGCCGCAGTCCGCAGCGATTGCACCACAGACACTGACCTCCAAGGGATGGGAACCTGTTTAGGTTTCTCATGTTCTGGGAAAATATTTACACCTCCTCCAAGAAGGCTGTGTTTCTGTTTTGTTTAGTGTGTCTGTCTAGATGGATCAGCAGATATCTCATAAACCTAAAAGAAGATTTACATAATGTTTTGTCAACTGAATAGTGTTGATCTAATGACAAAGCATATTATTTAGTCAACAAAACTAAATATAGCGGAACAATCAATTGATTTTTTTTTAATGATATACATCTTATACCCATTCATTATTATTTGTAATAATAACAAACAAACAAAGATTCTGTGGATAGCAATATTAGGTCACTGCATTTCCACCCTGAGGAAGTCGTTGAGATGGGTTTGAAATCTCCAAAACAAATAGTCATTGGATTTGAAGTTCATACTATTTTGTTAATCCAAATCATTAATGTGCTACCGAGACACCTGTGTCTGCTATAGTAACTCTAACAGAGCTGTTTTTTGTAGCAAACCAACACATGTTAACTTTAATGAAATGTATTATGTCAACAGATTTCACTTAATTGTATTAGGTTAGTTGAAAGCAACAATATTAATTTGTATTTAATTATTTATTATTAATTTATATTGACAGATTTCTAAAACATATACGTATTATACTGTTCTAGAAATAACCTTTACAACTTCAAAGTGAAACGTGGGCTATTATAGTCTCATTACAAAGCCACATGTCCATATGTGGGGTATTGTGCTAACTCCTGATGCAGTCTGTGATTCTTGCAGTTATGACTGAGGAGAACACAGGAACAGCACTCATCGTATCTCCATGGGTATGAACTCTCTGGGGAAGCATGGTATCTGTTAAAACACATATTAAGTTTGTTGTTTTATCTCTGGGGGGGAGAGAGGATCTGTTTTCAGATGTAACCGCAGGGTTGCTAGTGGGGATGTTTATTTGTCTTTCTCAATGACAGAGGCTGTTATCACTAAAGGTGAAGCCCGGAGGAATCCGCCTTCCGCCACTGATCATAATCCAATAAAACATCAGCTTCATAAGGTGGCTAGTACACCGGATGAGGCTTGTATACAAATATAAACTGTGATCACATAAAGCAAACACCCATTTAAAGTGAAAACTAGCAACCACTGTGGATAACATGGCACTGCGAGAACCATGGTTTCGGCTATACTAGTTTTGAAGGTCAATTTCTTAATTGTGCCACTTAAAATGAACATACATCAACCTCTTTCTAAAATAAATCTTGAAAGATTTGGATCATGTCACACAAAAATGCTCCACTTAGACAAAAATAATCAGTTTGATGTGTTGACAGCTCGTGCAGGCAGAGTGACCGATTCAGAGGGAGGTTTTAGATCATGAAGTTAGGGTCTGGGGTTTAATAATATTGGCCACATCTGGTTTTAAGAAGGTAAACTTCCCTAAAATGCAGAATCAATATTTATTGTGGGGCATATGGGCTTAAAAAAACATCATAAAAGAATATATCAAAGGAGGTGTTCATTTATCGGGATACAATACATCTTTATCAGCATTATGCCTGAGGAGGCGTGTTGAACATACAAACAAGCACCACATAAACCTTGAGGCTGACACAAACTGTCTGCATTAGTGGGGATGTTTAGATGTTTAGTCTCAGGACCCTTCAGGGGCAATTGGCAATGCAGGACCCCGAAACCACACTGACCTCTAACCTCTCCGAGGGACTCTGAAAACATTGACAATTGCATGTGCATGTGAACAAAAAAGAGAAATACTTTATAAATGTATAATGAGAGAAGAAGAGTTGAAGATGAGAAGGAGAGGCGGCAGGAACCCGAGGGAGAGGGCAGTGGAGGGGAAGAGAGAGGCAGGACAGGAAGGCTGAGTGTGGCCTTCAGTAAGTGTTAGGATAATAAAGAAGGGCTTAAGAGGGTTTAAAAGCTGTTGGTGGATAGCAGCAGGACAAATGAGAGGGTCTTTCTAACAGCAGCACTTGACTGACTAACAGCTGAGTCAACAACATTGCCACGGGAAATCTGAATACCTGCAGGGGAGGGGAGAGAAGGAGGTTGTTGCTTCTCCACAAGTGTGAACATTCCTTCTCATCACAGATAATGTTGATTCTTTAAGTGTTTTATGCCCCTTTGAAAATAACTCACAGTGCATGACAGAGAAACATTCATTGAAAAAAACTGTCCTTGGCACAGTACCATATATTATCCTTATCTGTTTTTAGTATGCATAATTGTGAGTGTTTATATACCAGTCAGTTATATAGGGCTGCTTTAACTTGAGATTTAAGATTAGAATTAAGATTTCTAAATGGTGCTACATTTTCCTTAAAGCAAGAGCGTGTCGGACTATTTCTTGACTGAAGGCAGTCATAAAACTGTGAATTGTGATTTTCACACTTCGGTTTTTGTAAGGATTAAGCTAATCACACCATAACTAGTTAGTTTCAGAGCTAAAGACAGAGCAGAGAGAAAATTAGCTGCTATAGCCATATATTTTAATTGTATGTTCTATCCTCTGCTAGAAAGCAAATGAGCATATCCTCTAAAATGTCAAACTATTTAGATTTTTTTTTAATTCAAAGTCCTTTTTACAAAATAAATGCACAGACCTAATTGGAGTCGAGTAAAAATGGCACATTTCCATCTTGTTTGAAATGTCACTGAACCATAATCAACTATTTTTTTCTTAAGGATTTTGGGTATGGTTTCTCAGCAGGCATAACTCAGTGGCAGTGCTTTCTTTAAGTGAGGGAGGTGATGTTTAAAGATATCATTAACACTGTGTGCCAACTCTCTGAAGCAATGAGAACATGTCTGCGCCAGCACTCACTGCTTTCTGTTATTAACTGACACACACAATGTGAAGGATGTGTCAGATCACTCTGGACCAGAACACAAAGAAAAATAAACATCTGTGTTTCATAGGAGTCAAATAGTAGTCCATTTTACAAAACATGTCCTGCATCCAAGCAACAGATGTTAGTATTGTTAAATCAGCTGCTTTTTAATTGTCAATCAAACACAATTCCATGTGAAGCAAAGCGCTACAGCTGATGAGCAGGTGAGACCTCACACAGTGACGTTTATGCAGTGCAACTGTGAGTAAAACAGCTCAAGATTAAATAGAGACTTTTTCTAAACGTGGGCTATTTTACCACAGACTTTCTGGAATATTAAGTATTTTACATATTGATTTGTTTCTGAGTGGTTTATAACAGCATGGCATTTAACTGAGCGACAGACAGGAACATGTGCTTGCAAAATTTCTCATTTCAAGCTGTTAGTTTGAAAGCTCTTGCTTACATGCAGATGTCTTCAATAAAGACATAAAACCCAATACATTGAAATTGACAGTGCACTCTCAAATTGTGCCATAATTTATTAATATCCGGTTCCCCAGTTGCAGATCTTGATGGCATCAATACAGAAGAATAAAGCAACACACAATTGATCTGCAATCCTTCATTTTTACTGACAGCACCTCTGCCTCTTGCTTTGTGAGAACAGAACTTTTAGATATTTTCCCAAAAAGTATAGAATGTGTTGAAAACAGCCAGGATCCATTATTATACTATACAGTTATATTCTCTTGTTTCAGTTTCAGGTCTGAATAAAAGATTTATACTTTGCACCAATGTTTCTGAGTGAAAACCAAGCAAATAGATGGTTACCACCAAGACCAAAAGGGTTATTTTAAGCTAAATTTATGTTTAAGCTCTAAAACTCTTATATTTATTGGCGTGATCAGCTAGTTTCCTTTCTGTCAAGGTCTCACTTACAACCACCTGACAGTGCCCTAATGCCAAAGGAAACCTTTGTACAACGTTACACCATTTATTAAGTGAAAAAGCTGACTTTGCTGAATGAAAATGCAAAGAATATTTCTTTTTCTCCATGTCACATTCACAGTTTTTTCATTTTACTTAAGAACCAAAGCAGTGAAGTCCAGTATAGCATTATTGTGAACACAAATGCTGCAGAGATCTTGCCAATTTCTTCCCAAGAATCACTTAGTTTACAGTGTTTGAAGAAGTGTTGCATTCTTCTTTGGTCCCAAATGTCCTGTTTTCCTTCCATGATACATTGCTGTCCTCAGCTAGGAGTTCCCCTGCATGTCCACTCTGAACAGACCCCCAGGTCATCACAAACATGTGGCAAGATAACAAGATCTCCATTAACTAGAACCATGGCTCCCCTTAGGATGTACACAGCAAAGCAAAACTCATTCTGAACAATAAAAAAATGTCCTGACACAGGAAACACAATAGCCTGTGCTGAGAAGAGACAATACAAGTGGCATGACCTTTAGCACTCAGTACTAAAGTTAGAGTGCAGGCAAATAGTGGATGGGTTCTGGAGTCAGGAAGTCTGACATGAGAAAGTTCAGTGCTCTCAAAAAATGAAATGAAAGATTACTAAAATGACAGAAAGCAACTTAAAACACAATTTATTTCAACACAGGAAATAATCATTATTCCTTACACAACAAAAACAAGCAGGCCTGGGATTCGTTTTGTGATGAACGATGGAACAGCTTTCATGTTACAGTAAGCCTCTCGTCAACAGCACAGTGTAATCATTTCAAATGAACAGTCTGACAAGTTGGGGTAAACACGCTTACTTGCGTTCTCACAGTGAGTAAGATGAGAAGATGCTCATGTTGTGCAAAAGTTTAGCTGAAGCTGGGAGGACATTTGCCTAGCTAAAGTGTATTTAGCTATTGTTTATCAGGAAATTGTAAGATTACATTCAGGGATGAAGCAGTAAGGCAAAAGGACACAGGAGTTTAAATAATCTTGGTTTTTTATTTACCCAAAAATCCAAAGAAAACATTATAAACCAAGAATCTCTATTAGGCCTATAAAAGAGGTCAACAGAAAATACCTTAAATAAACATGATATCAACTTACACGTCACCTATTATGCAAAATGCACCTTTTGATGTCTTTTATACAAAAATATGTGTCCCCGGTGTGTAAGGAGACTCACAAAGTGTCCGAAAATACAACCCTCTCTGTTTTCCTCCTTACCCACATCTCTAAAAACGGGGGTACAACGGAGCTGATCCAGATTTGCTGCGGCCATGACGACATTACTAAAATGGGGGCTGGCTTTACGTTGAAGTCCTGGCAGCGTTCCGCCCAGGGCCCTATTGTCCCCTATCAGAAACGTTGCTGTATCAAAAACTATGTGCAACATATTTCGGAAGTCATATGGTCTGTGTTTACAAGCATCGCTAAGACTCAGAGCTAACACTGTACTGGAGAGAGTATGTGTAAAGAAGCCGGATGTCAAAGGTACTCACCTTGTGGTAAATCCACGAGAGAGAAAGTGTTTTAGCTCCATACTGTTTCAGAAATAATCCTTGATGTGGTTTGGAACATTAATATGGCGTTTAATCACGGCAGCGTTTAGCAGATTTTGTGCCGGTAGAGTAGACACACTTCTCTTCACAGAGCTCAATGCTTGCATGCGCTCCAAACGGGCGTGGCCAGAAGCTGCGTGGGTTACATTTGAAGCTACAGACCCAGAATCAGCTCTTTAGTAACAGGGCTGAAATTAGTAATGGGAATTACGGCTCTTTGAAGGGAGCCGGATCTTATGGCTCCGTTCCTTTCCGAGAGCCGTTCAAAGAAGCCATTCAAAGAAGCTGTTCAAAGAAGCCGTTCAAAAGAGACGTTTTTAAGTGGCAGTGGAGATTATTTGTTAACCCTGCTTTAAAATATATTTTGGCTTTACAAATGTTGCACTCCTGCCTAAACCTAACCAATCAGAGTAGGGGCGGGTCTTCACAGAATACGCTTCGGGAACAAAATCAAGCTTTTTCACTGTTCACTTAAAGGCGAGTGGATTTATGGCAGGCAGTGGACCAGCGATAAAAAGAACGGGTCTCACCAAGTACGGTTCCCTTCGTTCGTACCAAAGAGCCGTTCAAAAGAATCGGATCGTTCGCGAGCGTAACATCACTAGCTGAAATAGAGGGGTATGAGGCATGGCTACAATGGGTGATCTGTTTGGTATTTTGAGCAAAACACTTCAGAGACATGTTTGTATAGATATGGCCCTAAAATATATTGTTCAAATATAGCATAATAGGTGAGCTTTAACGGGTGTTAACTCAACAAACTGACCTTATACAATGACAAACCAAGGAACATATATAGTGGCATGGCCAAACCAAGTAGAAACCATGGGGTAATTAAGATGTACAGAATACAAAAAGGATACTGACAAAACCCAAATCTCACCTTTGACATGGAAGCAGGTGGTTTCTCCCAATGTTAATAATTGGCATGTTTTACTGCAGCTGAAGCAAAACTACTGAAGGTGAGATTGCAGTGTAATTGTTTTACCCTGTGTGGCCATCACAAGTGCATAACATCCCAAAGAACACATGTTTCATTTGTGTGTGGATTGAAGATGTGATCTGCTAAGTAAGTTTAGAAGTGGTTGGTGTGTGTGTTTTTTTTTTTTATTGTACTCAGCCAAGCTAGCCGTTTCCCTCCATTCTTGTGCTGAAGAAAGTCAGAATCAGTGCATAACATCCAGGCGCTATGAGCGGCGATGTGTTCACTTACTGTCGTACAAATTGAGGGGCATTTGAACAGTGATACAATTGCTTTCTTGAAAATGAAGAAACTGCATGGTCTGAATTTAACAAAACAATTTAAATAAGCAGAGTGATTTCAACCTCTGCTGCTTCCCTATTATAAGGTGGGTCTGCATCCCATCTTTTCAATAACAGTCCGTGATACAGGAAGCCATCAGAGCTAAGTGAGGAGAGTCAGGAAGGAAGGACAGCTGCTGGTGAAGAGAGGAAGGGGACATGGTTGGCAGCAGAGAACAGTATTTTCCATGGCTGGATTAATTGTTTGAATTAAAGTGTGAAGGATGTGGTGGAAGAGAGAGGATGCACAAGACACAATAAGCAGGTTTCTATATTTGTCCATCCCCTTTCTCTTTTCCTGGCCTGAATGCTCCCCACTGACCTGTAAAACTCAGAATATCATTTATTTCTCCTTTGCTGATACTTTGGTCCAGAGCTGATATCAGATTTGGTTAATAGACTCTTGGCATTGCACTTTATCTATTTCAGAGTTCACTTTCCCAGAAATACTCCTCATTTATTTGTACATGTCTTTGGTGTATATGCGCAAATCTGCTGTGATAGAGCCCTCTACACTCCTGGCAAAAGGTTTCAATTTCTACATAAAGGGTCACATGATGGTCACATCCCCAGTTCCTCTCAATCTTAACACAGATTGTTTGTACTTTTTATGCATTGATGAGACAGAATCATGTGTAATTAGAGCCTGGTGGGAGGCAGATTTGTCTCTGTTAAACATGAATGAACTGAGACAAGCAGTCAGAATAAGGACTAAAGTAAGTGATAGAGTGATCCTCATTAAAAAACAAAGTTAAACTTGGATTAGATGTTCTCTAAAAAGGATTTGGTGCAGCATACATCATATGTTCTTTTAATGCACTGGGTTGTTTTACTGGATTTGCCTTTGCCTCCCACGCATGATATCTTTGTGCATCTGGAAATACTTCTGAGTTTGCTATTAAGAATGGGTTTCAGCAGACGTCAGCATGTTTGATTTGGTCTACTAAAGAGATCAGGTAAAGTTGTTCATGCATTTGTTTCCATGGGCAGGTCTTTCTTAGCCAGACCTTTTCTAACAGCAGATTAAACATTAGTTTTTCATATATGAGAGATTTAACTGAAAGGATCTGCAATTGAGTATTAACAAATCTGCATTTGTCTACACCCATTCTACCACAACTACAGGTAGCAGCATGCAAGTGTGAACAGTAATGTGGTGTCTCTGCTTTTCTGTCCACTAGGGATAGCCAGGAAACCGGTTGGGCCTTACTGTTATCGTAGAAATTGCAGCAACTACTACATACCCTGCAGCTCTAATTACTCCTGGCCTCATGGCTGCGGTGTAATCATGCTGAGTGAGGACAGGGGCCAAGTCGCTGGGGATAAAGGGTAAGTGTGGCAGAAGGGCAGGAGCCGCTAACAAAGGTTTTGACAAATGTATGATTCCCAGAGCAGATGGGGGCCTGGTCGCAGCTCCTCGACACTGAGGGGCTCCCCCGCCTGGGCTCAACAACCCGTGATCCTACCCTGGAGTAAATCAAACGCTCGAAACCCTGACAAACTCAGAGCTGCCCGAGCAGCCGATCATAACCTCTCCACACTCCATAGGCCTTGGGTAAATCAGCAGGGTGTCATATAGGGAGAGGCAGATGGAGGGAGTGATGGACAAAGGTTTATCCCTTGAGGCCAAGGTCCCAAGAGGCATGAAGCTCTCTGTCTCTTATCAGTGTGTGGGATTAGTCGAGACCCAGATACCTACTGCACGCCCACAGACCATCTTACAACGGGACAATATAATAAACATTCCAGTTTTTATTAGACTGAAAAGATCATGACATGACATCCTTAACATCCAAAATAACAGGATGTAGGATTTGGTGTTTGATCCTTAGATTCTACTTCACCCAGACACTGAACCCCAAATTGCCTCTGTTATATGAATGTAAAGAATCACTCTTGTTATTACTTGCACATTCGTCTCCTTTTAAATTCTTTTTTTTGATCTTTGATCTCATGAAACCATTCCAACTGGTTAAACAAACTCCAAAATCTTCATTGTTGTAGCACTAAAGGAAGACCAGACTACTTTTTGCACCTCTTGAAAGTTTGGCTATGTTTTCACCCAAGAATCCCATTTTGAAATGAACAGCATGGAAATTCCCTAAACTATAATACACAACAAATGATTTGGCAGTGGCGTTCTTCAAAAGAGATTAGCTGTTAAGCAGAACATCCTGTGAAATGTTATTTATCACAAAATAATCGTGAAATCCTACATGACGGCATCATTAACCATTACAGTGATTCACCCTGTACATCATGTAAGTGTAAAAGTTGGCAAGAAGTGTTGCTTGCTGTTCCCAGAATTTCTCATGTGTCAATATGCTGACAGGAAGAGAAAGTCTTGAACTTGGAGCTTGACCTAACCTTTGTCACCCTGTTTTGTCCTACTCACTGATTCCCCCTGACCTTCACCCTCTTCTCCAAACTTTGATTCAGCGACATTGTGTAAAACAATTAATATTTTCAATCTTTCCCCGAAACACATTAGACATTGAATAACAAGTTAATTTGTCTGCATTATTGTCTGTCCCGTCAGGAACTTTTGTGGGATTTCTTCAGCAATGTTTTACTTAGTTCAGCACATCACCACCGATGGTTCCTGTTGTTGTGCTGTATCACTTGAGCTACTGCTAATCTGTTAGTAGGCCCATGAAACTAATTGCCAGTGGGCGAGGTCCCTGGGGTGCATTGTTTCCCAGGGTAAAGTGTGTTCAGAGCACATTTCCAAGGATGGTACACATGTTTCTGATTAGATGAAGAAAATAAACACACAACAAACAATAGAGCTGTTCAAATGTTCTCTATGGTTTTAACCCATGTGGGTAAAAAAAACATCAAACCTGTCTAACACCACAGGATAGAGGCACAGAGAAATGTGAGGAATCTGACTCTGACTGAGTGCTGAAAGGCATGGAAAATCACTGCTCAAGTCAGAGAAACTGAGTACTATTGCATTTGACATTTGGAAACATTTACGCTGTTGCAGTGAATGAGTGAATATTATAGGTCCAAACTCAGCTGATTGAAGTTGTCAGTATTCATTTACATTGAGTCTTCATTTCTGTGTGGTTTAAACTATGTATTGTGAGAATAAAGATATCAAACGGTGTATGACAGAAATAGGCCTGGAAATTAGTGGAATGGGAGTGAGGAACAGAGGATGATGATGGTAACTTGCAAATGTGTTTGCAAGTAAACGTCAGAGGGCAGAAAAGCAAAAAACGGGTGGTCATACTTCATACATCACTTAACACACACACACTGATTTACTTTCTGCCTTTGATTTGTAAGTAAGTTTAAACAATTGAATGATAAAATAATATTTAGCAGGCTCAAAGTTAACATTTAACAAGATGTCCTTTCATCTTCTCCCCGATGGAACATATCCGTCTTCATTTATTCAAGACTTCACAGATAAACTTCTGTCTTTACAAAGTTCACGTATCATCAATTGTTTTCATAATTTGGTAACAAACACTGGAAAATGGGCACAATGAAAAGGGAAAAAATCTGAAATTAAGGATTCAAAGTTGGCAATGTAGCTAGTTCTGTCTGTCGCGCTGTCGCACTGTTTTCTCTATGCTTGTGTCAGCTTGTGTTTCAGGCCATGCTTTGTGTCAGGGCACTGCTGCCACTGTACATCATCAAAACAGTCCTGACTTCTATTGTTGTGGTCTACAGCTATCACTGGCCAGAGTCCTCCAAGCCACATCAAAGAAAATACTATATTTATCACTGGAAAGAAATGCATATCCTCAGCTCACTGAAACACACATAGACGCACACGCATAAACACACGTAAACATGCATGTGCACACACAGTAAACTGAATTCACATTGCGGTTTTGGCGGTTGGGTGTGATGTGTCACTGTGCCACACTGGCCTCGTCCTGATTCTGTCTGCTGTGGTTGGTTCCAGCTGTGTTTGAGGTCTGCTAAATACCCAATTCTGTGTGAAGTCCCAGTAATGTTTCAAAAAACCTCACCAAGAGAATTAGACATACCTGTATGACAACACATGTTGATTTTGGTTTTGGTCAGAATCAGTTTGCATGAATGTCTGTCTTGGAATCACTTCTATAGGAGGATATAGAATAAAACAAATGTTGAGCTCAACAGTTTGGGCTGTCCACCTTTAAAGCTTCTTAAATGTTGTCAAGATGTTAAGTAGCGCACAGTTGCTAAGTGGTTACTTGCACACAAACGTAAATAATCACACACCTGCTGCTGAGTGAAATCACAAGCAGATGCATTTGGCATCTACTGTAACATGGCAGAGGTCTGATGCACCCGGATGAGAACTCAGCCCACCCCTGTAATTACTATCAGACACACACACACACACACACACACACACACACACACACACACACACACACACACACACACACACACACACACACACACACACACACACACACACACACACACACACACACACACACACACACACGTATGAACTGGGACAGGGTAACACATGGGAG
The DNA here is from genome assembly GCF_949606895.1 of Notothenia rossii. Taxonomy (NCBI): domain Eukaryota; kingdom Metazoa; phylum Chordata; class Actinopteri; order Perciformes; family Nototheniidae; genus Notothenia; species Notothenia rossii. The sequence continues at coordinate 72,598,575 of NC_136909.1, forward strand.
ACATTAGCACTGTCACTATGGCCACACACACATATAAAGTACAATATGGCTTGAATATACATTAATGTAGACATGATGATGCTTTACTCATTTAGATGTATTAACCTTTCTTCCATTAAAGTAAACATCATGGTTATTTTCTCCTCCCAGTTAAACCCTGAGGCCTTCACTCAACACAAAATGAAAACCGAGTGTTGCACTTGTACAATTTGTGGACTTAACCTGTGTGCAATGATTTAAAAATGTGTGTACATACATGTGTACTGTGACATATGAGAGCATGATACAGTCTCTTTACTCTCTGCAATCTATATGCATACCCACAATGATTTATTTCTGGAAAATGTAGGTATCCACACATCACATTCATTTAATTATATCCTTGGATAAACAATATTTTGCATATGTACATTTTTTGGAGATACAGACCAGGATAAGTTACACTTTTATTTGTTATCTACTTGTGTGGGAAACAAGATTCCCCGTTGTATTGGATTTTTGTAAAGAGATACAAAATCGTATTCAGTAAAACTACTAAGTATACAATTTGGTTTTTAAATTTGACGGGGAAAATTAAAATATAAAACGTTTGTTTCTCTCATTTATCTAGGGCCGACATTCCAAAGAACTCATGATGTTGACAGTAAAAAATGAAGTTACAAGGTTAAAATGTAAAACTGCAAGGCTAAGATTCAAATCAAATGCCAAGGTCAGAGTAAAGCTGGTTCACATTGACATCTTTCACAGGAGGCCCCTCCAAAACACAAACATATTTTGCAATAATCAAATGCTGTAGTAAGACATGTGATGTTTCAGTAAGACCCTAGACCTAATAAATTAATCTGAGACAAAAACAACAATGCTGTTGTACCATTTGAATGTGAGATCACATTTTTTCTCACAAGATTCTTTGTAATTTGATTTAGTCCTTCAGACATTAGTCAGGATCCAGGCATCTGATGAAGGCCATACATACTAAAACACTTCATTGTAGCAGGGAGATAACATAGGGAGAGCCACATCCTCCAGGTACGACCTTGGCGGGAAGCTACCGTGTGGTACAACAGGTCGAGTTGACCAAACAATTTCTAAGCATAATATCATCATTTGGTTTTACTATATAAAGTAATATAAGAAATTGCCACTATAGATAACATGAAACATAACTTCACACTTCATCAAACAAGAAGAAAGTGTTACTAGTGTCTTTGGAAATCTGCTATCATATTTTGTGTTACCACTTTATGCTTTATCATTTAAGCTCTGCAGAAAGTCTCTAAAAAGCAGGCCCACCATGCTTTGCACATGCTTTGCACATAATGTTCTCTCTTTACATCTTTCTCTACTTGTTATTCTACTGTCAGGATGCTAAGCAGCACAGAGCACCAGTGTTAACCTCACACCACCGCACCCTCTGGGATTTGCACTCTAGCCTCCTTCACCCTATAAATCTACTTGCACTTTGCATAAAAAGCAGGATTCGTCACACACATGAATGATTGCAGACACATTAAGTTCAAAAGGACAGCGTTGCCACCCACTAAATCCAATGAGCCTGGTGTGGTATATCAACTAACTTTACCTAAATTATGATGTGCCGAAAACCTTGCAACATAGGTACGAATTATCTCCTCCTCCCCTGTGATAAATGTTGTCAAGTATTGCTTGAATAAACAAAAGATGGGGGGTGAAGACAGACAGGAGGTTTACATTCCTCTCTGCAGCTCAACCTTACAGTCACAACATTATGTGAATGTATCAGTGTATTTCCCACCATAGGTGATTCATCAACAGCTTGAACGTTTATTTGACTTTGTCCAACTCCTATCTGTGTGCCTTTATATTAACTAACCAGACGAAAACCAACAAAGAAAACATTGTGCCGGATGGCTACCTGATCAGAGCTCTGCACAATGCAGGATTTCCACTCAAACTGCTTCTCACTGTGACACACTTTCTTTTCAAATTCAAATTCCCCCCAGTGTCTCTGGAGAGGTTGCCCTGAAGGTGACCCACATTGACTATAAGCAAATAAAATAGACCACTGTCTCCATCTTCCTACACTTTCTGTGCCAAGGGTGACAGCAATATCTATCCCTAAATAGATATGTCTGTTTACACAAATAACACTGTTTGGAAATATTGCTGGCCTTTGGCTCAGGCAAGGCAATGCAAGGCGTAGAAGGTTTTTTAATTAAGTCCTTAGTTTATTGTTTCAAGATACTGGAAATAAACGTATTCCGAGATGTGAGTACTTGGCACTGCTGTGTGGCATCCACGAAGTGCAGGCTTTACACATGTTGGAGATAAGCCCCTTCAAAAAGGGATTGATGCTTGGCAGAGGAATACACGTTTTTAGATTTCAAGTTGCTTGTTTGATGGGCCCATAATATAATGTCTGGTTGATTGTGAGACAAACAAACTCCCAAACTCTCTTGCTTCTTTTTCAACACATAGGCTAACGGCTTACTGCTTCCCAAGCTGATTGTGCAAAACACAAACACAATGGGTGACATTAAAAATGTGTTACAAACATTCGTTGAAGTGGGGCTGGTTCAATGAGTTCCTCCATTTTTTCTTTAATTAAAGAATGGTTTCGTGGCGCCACCTAGAGGGCCAATGCCCTGTGCAGATGTACACCAGCAGAGGGCGCTGTAGAACAAGTAAATCAGAGAAGAGAGAGCACAAAGCTTCTCACCGGAAGCTTCACTAGCAACCAGCAACATGTAATTTAAAGCCCGTGATGTTGTGTAACAGCAGATTTTGTAAGTAATTTCTGTCATTGTCGCTTCAAGGCTCAGTTTAATGTACCCCACCAAAATACAATAATATACACGCTAACATCTTGCTATATGAATCTGTATGTGTTGGTATTTTTAATTCAAATTCACATGCTGATAGTTTAAGGCTCACTGTTAGCTTAGCAGGCTAGGCTAGCCACGTAAACAATGGACAGCTGTGGGAAATGTTTCTATCTGAACTATTTGTGAATGTAATAACATGCTGTTACCCAACTGTTATAGTATATAAGGTGTTTGGCTGGTTATGTTCGTAGACATATGTAATGTTCCCTTTTCTACGCTTACTTTCATCTCTCACATGATTGTTAGCCTAAAGTCAGTCACCCGTTGATGTTAAATAAGATACTAGCAGAGGTGGAAGAAGTACTTGAGTAAAAGTAGAAGTACCAGGAATACAAGTACAAGACCTGCATTCAATTTGTTAATCAAATAAAGTAGAAACATTGTTAGCATTAGCATATACTTAAAGTACCAAAAAGACAAGTATTCATTATGCATAGGTCCATTTCAGAATAATTTATGATATGTTTAGATTATAATTAGTGATGCATTAAAGTTTCATCAAAGCTGCTAAAGGTGCAGTTTGTTTTAATAACTTTGTATACAGGGTAGCTTGTGAATTTACTCCAGGTCTAACTAAAGTCTTATTGTTAGTGTTGTTTATATGTCACATTATTATTTAAAATCTGCAAAATAACTAAAGGTATTATTATTATAAATATAGTGGAGTAAAAGTACAAGATTTACCTCTGAATTGTAATGGGGTAGAGATACAAAAAATTGAAGTCTCTCAAAATGTTACTTAAGTACAGTACTTGAGTTAATGTACTTAGTTACTTTGCACCACTGGATAACAATAACGTAACCTAGTTAAATGTGGGGTATTTCATTTATTTCAGAAACACTTTTTGTTATATTCCATGGAATGCTCTTAACATCCCGATAGCAATGAATATATTAAATGCTTTGACAATAAATAAATACATAAAAAAATGTAATCTGTGGAAGCCGTAGCGCTTTAAATAGCACGACCAATCATTTTAGCCGGCTCGGCTAAAATAACTGGATGGCCTACCTGCCTGTCAGCCTTCCATCTGTGCACAAACTTATCTGGTGCCCTCATTGGTCATGTGCGCGTTCATGTGTGTTGGAGGAGGGGCTCTGTAAGGAAGTGGCCGATTTTTTTCCGGCTGTGTATTTTCAAATTCTAGCGCACTCGAGCTGGTTTCTCCTAAATTACCTACCCCACCTTTAACTAAGTTCACTGTTAACATGGGCTCTATTGACTACATTTTAAGTTAACCCACCTTAACTAGGGTGTGTTTACATTATCTTATTTTAAAGCAAAGCCAAGGCTTAGTAGAATCGCACTCTGTCTGTTTGACATCTGAATAACACTTTTGACTGTTTGCAGCTGCTTCAACATGCCTGTAGACGGTTCGGAGGACCAGGTGCCCTCCTCTCTCTCCAGCCCTGCCAGTGCTGCCCACACCCCGGGGGCCACAGAGGAGGATGGGGCTGCAGGGGGCTCAGCAGAATGCTCTTTCCCTCAAAACAGTCAGGGCTCCGAGGCTGCTTCAGCCTTTTCTACCAACACTGGACCTGGGGAGGGCACCAGTGGTGAGCTCTTTTCCTATTGCATTTTAAAGGAGTGGGTAGGACATCCAGAATGGCTTTAATCCGCCAAAATGATAAATCGTATTCATGGTTATCTAATGCATCTATGTTTTGTTACCTGTGCTGTGGTACAGGTGGAAAGAGGTCTGCTGCCTTGCTTCAGATCGACCGTCAGCGTATCCAAGCAGCATCAGCCAGTTCTGGAGCCGATGAACTGCAGGGCCTTGGTGTAGCTGTGTATGACCATGACGTGCTTGAGCAAGGAGTCCTGCAACAAGTGGATGAGGCAATCCATGAGGCCAATCAGGCTGCTGCTAAAGCAGAGGCTGAGAAGGAATACCACTCTGTGCTCGATGATGTCAGGTAAGGACAATAGCTGCAATTAATAAGAGGACTAAGATTGTTTTCCCCTTGGCACAGTATTTGTGGTGTGTTGAAGTGTTCCTGTGAAAGTCATTGTCTACTGATGACGTGTCATTAATGTTGTCCCTGATGAAATATTAGGATTGCACTGATATACACTTTTTCTATTGCCTTTTAAAGCAGGATCTGAAATTAAGTATTTTTCTTCACCTGCCACTTGCTGAATATTTCTACTGGCCATTTAATTGTTTAATTGAACATTAATAAATTAAGCCAAACAGTATACATCTGGATTAGAAATTGGGCCACCTAATCCTAATTTTCAACAGAGGTTTCGCTTTAAAAAAATAATATTTCTTAATATATAATATATATCTGCTGTAGTGGCAGAAAATGTATTTTTGATTTCAAAACACCAAACCTTAAATGGATTGATGTTTGTGTGTTTCAGGTCCGTCACAACATCTCTTAAACAAATAAACAAGATCATCGAGCAACTGTCTCCCTATGCTTCCTCCAGTAAAGATATCAGTAGGAAGATTGAATCTGTCAAACGACAGAAAGAAAATAAGGTAAATGACTAAATATGACAAGTACTTAAATTGGGGGATGTACATAATAACTTCACCTAAAGAATATATGGATTTTGATTGTCCCAATGATGAAAACAACTTTGAATACAGGAAAAACAGCTTAAGAAAGTCAGAGCCAAACAGAAGCGACTTCAGGCCATTCTGGGAGGAGAGGATGCAGAAAGGGTGGAAGCTGAGATTTTGGCAGATGATGATGAAGAGGAAGGTGAGATGTTTTTATTAACCCGCGATACCTTTTCAATGTATTGACTTAAAGCATTATCCGTCTATTACAAGGGGATATCAATACTCAGTCAAATGCGGCTGAGTTCTGGTTCCCTGCTTTCTATAGAAAAAATGCCCTGTGTTACAAAACAATGCAGAAACGGAAACAATGCAAATATTAATGCCAGTTGCATTTAGGATGAGCAAGAATGCTATTCTGTGGCTTTCCTCATTTAAGTAATCATCAGGAGGACATGTTGGCAATGGCTTGCATACATATTACTTTGTTAAAAAGATATTGTATGGATATCCTCCTGATACAAAAATCCAATAAATGTCAAAGGTTTTGAAAGATGTAAACTCTGATAATAAAAGTTAAAATATTCCAGCTGAGTACCTTTCAGTAGCTGATACTCAAGAGTTCTTTATCTAACCCTGCCTGGTGTGTGTGTTGAACCAGAGGCCGGGCCGTCCACGCTGGGCAGCATGCTCATGCCCTCTCAGGAGACAGAATGGGAGGAGCTGATCCGGACAGGTCACATGACTCCCTTTGGAACACGAATCCCACAGAAGGTGGAAAAAAAGGAGCCTCGAAAAGTGATGCTTGTCGAGAACTCGGCTTTTGACCTGTACTTGGCGGACCAGGCCAAGATGGCTACCGATCGGAAGAAAGTAACTCCTCTAAAGAAGAAGAAGAAGAGGAGCTCCGGCCCTAATGAGGCCAGGACAAAAAAGGTTGTTTCCTCTTCCAAAGACAACAAGATGAAGAAGCGCATACGTAAGCTCCAGATCACAGCTCTCAAGGCCCATCCTAAAGCCCGACCTAAAGCTGAACCCCGGCTCCCTAAACCCAGGAGGAAGCTTCACACTGGGGAAGAGGAGACGGACAGCGAGGGGTCAGAGTACCTGCCCAGTGATGAAGGCATAGACCCTGACCAAGAGGAAAGAGAAGCCCGGGAGGAGGGCTTTGGAGAGGACGATGGAGATGATTATGAGTTGAAAGCATACAAGAAGAAAAGTGAAGGGAAAGGGAGGAAGAAAGTTAAGAAAAAAGAGGAGAGTGACCAAGAATACTGCCCCGAGAGTTCAGATGAAGAGGTGGACGCAAAGGGTAAAGACAAAGGAAACAAAGATGACGGGGACATGGAGTACTACAGACAGCGTATAAGGTATGATCATTGGCTTTATTCTATAAGCTTCGGTTTGGTAAATTGTTGTGAACAGGAGATTGGTTTTTGGTGTTATGGTTGGGTATGAAAAGTTTTCATCAGCAAGTCTTCCTCTAAAGTCAACATTGGAGCCTGCAAATGAGATGCTCAACAAACACCAGATTGAGCCTTTAACTACGCATCACATTTGCGATGGCTGCGGTACAAATGTGCTATTGTTATTCCCTTTAGTTAAGGAGAAAGGCAGTTGCTTTCTGCTGCCTCCATAGTGCAGAAGGAGCGTTAATCCCAGATGAGATTGGCAGCTGTTTCTTGACTAAGCAAATTCACTCCCTGCTCTTCTTCTCTCTCTGCTCTCACACTGGCCTAATTATCCTCCTGCACATGGTTTTATACACTCACTCAGTCTAATGCTCAAATTAATGGAAGAGCAGCCCTAATGAGATTTCATATTTATAGCTGCCAAATAAATTGTGTTGGCATGTGTCCTTTTTCCACACTACAGTGATTGAATGTCAATTCATCAGCAACGACACGGCGTGGATGGTGAGGCTAGCTTATATGAGGAATGATATTATTAGAGCGGGTAGTATTTGTAGTTGGGTGGGGGGTGGAGCGGGGGCAGAAAAGTGTAATTAACTGAACCAATGCTTAGTCTTGACTTAATTAGAGAGTGTGGTCTCCCAGGCCCAGCTAAAGGACCAGTTTTGTGGCAGGGTGACAGGACCAGGCCCAAATGAAGATGGATTCTTATCCTCTCCACCTCACACCTTTCTGGGGAACTCGCACTACTAATTGTCCGTATCAATCTTCATTTGCCGCGTGACGACTGTGCCTCTAACTGCCCTCTCTCCTGCACCATTAAAACTCTTCTCCTTTACATTTCCCTTTGTATATGTTCTACTGTTCAAGGGAAATATCAACACCTCTAAACATTTGCTATCCATACACACACGTAAAGTAAATAAGTGAGTGCAAAGGCAACATCCATCCATCATTCTCTCAATAATTGCTGACCCAGTATTTCAAGTATAGAATTGACAGGTATGTCTAAAGATGACCAAAGAATGACTTCAAGCTGCCCCCCCCCCCACCATATGTTCCCATTGTTTTTGACCACATGATTTGCTCCATTTATATCTACTCATTCTCTCTCTTAGGAGATGGAGGCGACAACGTCTTCAAGAAAGGGAGGATAAGAGAGAGAGGGGGGAGGAGCTTACAGATGACAGTGATGAAGAATTTGACGAAGGCTTCAAAGTGCCTGGTTTCATCTGGAAAAAACTTTACAAGTAAGTTAAATGTAAAACAATGTGGATTAGCTTAAACATTCAGACAACACATGTTTACAACTGTCAACTGAGGAAGTCAACCTTTGTCCTCAAAGATTAACCAAAGAATGCATTATTTGATTAGACACTATTAACTTAATCCACCTAGTGCTACTAAAGGTCACTAGTATTCATTGGTAAGTCATTTAGTCAATCTGTTGTTTTAAAACACTTTTAAGAACAACTGTGGAAAACTTTTAGTTAAACTTGGTGGATAAAATAACTTTTCTTCTGCCATTTTGCTGGCCATTTGTTTCTCAAAAATCCAAATTCTCATACATTTGTTTAAATGCTTTACTTTTTTGCATTGATCTAATAAAAAAAATGCGCTACATATATGACTTTTAGAAAGTTGTCTCTTTCAAGACAAATGTAATCATCCTTATGTGTTCGGACCCTTACTGGTGAGCGTAATTCAATCAGATTTCTATTGAATTACATTATAATTACCAGACCACCCTGTCGTGTTTCCACATGAGGGTCCATAGTTTTTCTTATGCACAGGTGTTTTCATACATCACATTGTCAGGTACCAGCAGACAGGTGTACGGTGGCTGTGGGAGCTCCACTGTCAGCAGGCAGGCGGCATCCTGGGAGACGAGATGGGGTTGGGTAAAACCATCCAGGTCATCTGCTTTCTGGCCGGACTGAGCTACAGCAAACTGAGGACCAGAGGATCCAACTACAGGTATACACAAACACACACACGCACGCACGCACGCACACTCACAAACAAACTGTGGCCAGAGACTGTGTGTCTGTATGGTATGAATATTTGATTAGGGGGATTTCTGCTTGAGTGTTCATCTGAATTATTAAACATGTTTCAATTATCAGACTCTTCACTTTCTTACTGCAGACATCAGAGAAAACACTGACACTCTGTTTTTGTGTGTATGTGTGTGTGTGTGTGTGTGTGTGTGTGTATGCTTTTGTGTGTACGTGTTTTAAGAGTGCGTTAGAGTAGAATGAGCGTCCTGATGAACACTTAAAATAAATGTTGGACTCATGAACTGAGGGTGGAGCATGTGTGGGGCGACAAATCCACTGTGGAAAACATGACGCATTGGTGGTGATAATTTGGTTTTACTGCACAAACGGCACTGACGCATTTAAGAGGCGGAGCTTCCCTGATGGTCAATACTCTGTCTACTAAAGACGCCCACAAATTGATTGCTTCCAAACTCAATTATGGCCAAGTATCAATAGCTTCCACCAGGCAGAGGTTCATAGCAGCCCATTAGTGTGTGTGTGTGTGTGTGTGTGTGTGTGTGTGTGTGTGTGTGTGTGTGTGTGTGTGTGTGTGTGTGTGTGTGTGTGTGTGTGTGTGTGTGTGTGTGTGTGTGTGTGTGTGTGTGTGTGTGTGTGTGTGTGTGTGTGTGTGTGTGTGTGTGTGTGTGTGTGTGTGTGTGTGTGTGTGTGTGTGTGTGTGTGTGTGTGTGTGTGTGTGTGTGTGTGTGTTCTTGCAGCACCTGACACAGTGTGTAGAGCAGTGGAGGGAGACACTCCTTTAGCCTTCTCTAAATCCCTTATGCTTGAATCCATCACATGTTGTATGCAAGCAATGCTAATTTTACTTATTGGGAAACTGCCTTTATTTAATTTATTTTTATTTAATTATGATTATGACTATAATTTGCTGAGGTTATGCAAATGAACCCTGAATTCCCTTGTTTCACATCTTAATTGCAGCTTTGCCATTAAACTGTCCGGTGTGTTTGGTTGTAGGTACGAAGGTCTGGGTCCGACGGTCATCGTGTGCCCGGCCACAGTCATGCACCAATGGGTGCAGGAGTTTCACACCTGGTGGCCTCCTTTCAGAGTGGCTGTGCTACATGAAACTGGCTCTTACACCAGCAACAAGGTAATAGTGTGTTCTTGTGTGTGTTTGATTTTCATATTCATAATTTAGTTGGAAAGTTTTCTACAGGGCCTTTCTTTCCTCTGGGGGGCACTAGAGGTCTGTTTATGCAGCATCATCTCCTAACCTTCTCCCCTCTTGCCTCTCTCCTCAAAACACAAAGTCGATGCCCTACTTCCACGCTCAAGCTACCAGAGATGGTTAGGAAACAAAAACCTGTACTAATGCATGTGTTTTCTTTGTGTGTTGCAGGAAAAGCTTATTCCAGAGATAGCAGCATGTCATGGTATCCTGATAACCTCATATTCTGCTGTGAGAAATTTGCAAGAAACCCTGCAGCGCTACAATTGGCACTACATTATTCTGGATGAAGGTCATAAGATCAGGAATCCAAATGCAGGAGTTACCACCGCCTGCAAACAGGTATTGTTTCACAGACTCATTTATGAACACATAACATATTTGTAACAAGCATAACAAACGTGCTCATTGCACCAGCCTTCAGGAATATGTAACGTACTTTCTCTCTGCTCTCTCCCTAGTTTCGCACGCCCCACAGGTTCATCCTGTCTGGCTCTCCGATGCAGAACAATTTAAAGGAGCTTTGGTCTCTGTTTGACTTTGTCTTCCCCGGCAAACTGGGGACATTACCTGTCTTCATGGAGCAGTTCTCTGTGCCGATCACCATGGGAGGGTACAGCAATGCCTCACCTGTACAGGTACTGGAACACACACACATTCAAAGTTAGGATTTCTTTGTTTAAATCATGCTACTTAATCCTTTACCTCATTTTTAACAAAGACGAAGAAGAAATGTCCCCCCATTTGAAACTACGGACAAACCAGATGTAAAGACTGAGCAAAAGGACATCCTTTTCAAAATCCAAACTTAATTAAAAGTTGTATTTAAAATTAAAACAAAGATAACAACATAATTAAAAAAGAACAACACAAAAAGCCTTCAAGTTTATGTTAATTAATTTGGACCAAACTTAGTTGAAGTGAAAAAAACATAACATGTAAACATAAAGAAGTCATCCATTATCAAGCAAACCTATAGATGAACATAGGGAGGGAGCGATGAAGTGCTGAAGTGTCACTTGACGACACCAGTCTCCCACACACATGTCGGCACACTTTTGGAGAGCTAGATGGAAGCCAGTCAGAAGGAGAGCGATGGTGGAGTAACAGAGCCATTAAGTGCCGGATAATGCAGGCCCATGCAAAGGAACTTCAGCACATCCCCAGTGAGAGAGAGAGAGAGAGAGGGAGGGAGAGGCTAGAGTGGAGAGCCAGTGAGCTAAACTGTAGCCCTTTTGTCATTAGTGCTCAATCGTTAATAACCCACTGACTGTATGGATTTAATTATTTAAGCTGGCTATTGATGCTTCTTCCGCTGTCGATAATAAAAACCTTTACTAATTATTAATGTTATTAAATGGTCAGAGAGGGCTAAGCTCTGCTGCCTTATCCTCTTCTCAAAATTCTCAGAACAGTAAAGCAGGCCCTCGGTCGTGTGTGTGTGTGTGTGTGTGTGTGTGTGTGTGTGTGTGTGTGTGTGTGTGTGTGTGTGTGTGTGTGTGTGTGTGTGTGTGTGTGTGTGTGTGTGTGTGTGTGTGTGTGTGTGTGTGTGTGTGTGTGTGTGTGTGTGTGTGTGTGTGTGTGTGTGAGAGAGATGCAGATCCATTACTGAGGCATGCATCCCCATGTGAGTCCACTCAGCAGCTTGGGTGGAGATCATCTGCTGCCCTCCTCCACTTCTTCTCCACCCTGACCCCTAAATCCCAACATGTGATTGTCCCCTCCAGCTTTGCAGAGGGTGTCTTTGATGCCTCTGTGGACCCCCAGCGAGTTAATGTTTAAAAAGGCTAACTGGCCTTTAGCACTCACTCTGGATGAGGTGTAGCAGGGCATTTGTAGGGGGGGGGTTGGGACCAAAGCTCCTCCTCTGTTTTCCAAAGGAGCTGGTCGGTAGTTCTGATGAAAGAAGAGGGCTCCGTCCCTGGGGGCCAACAGCACTCCGATCAATGTTTAATGGCCTGTGCTGCTGAGAGGGACAGCAACATGAGGGAGGTGATGAGAGAGGGCAGAGGAGGGGCTAAACGACCATCATGCCTCAGGAAACACACAGTGACAGGTGTGATTGTTTGGATGGCAGGTTTAAGTCTCTCTTTTGTTTCAAAGCAGTCTGTCTGCGTTTCTTTTTCAGGTCCAGACGGCGTTTAAGTGTGCGTGCGTGCTGAGGGACACCATAAACCCTTACCTGCTCAGAAGAATGAAGGCAGACGTCAAGGACAACCTCTCCTTACCTGACAAAAATGAACAGGTATTCACCATAAGACATCTGACCCTGTTCTGTAGCATTGAACCACCTGGGGAGGTGTCTATCTGATTGGATGTGACTGTATATGCCACGTCTAAGGAGTATTTGATGAATGTGCATGGCCCTTGTAAGGTGAAGATAGCTAATAAAGTCCTGGTAAAGTAAAAGGAGCAGGTATTCATTAAGGTGGCTCGTCCGCGGTCTGTCCACTGACGCTGGTTGAGTCCTCAGTCCACTTCAGCTCATTAAGTCGGTCCCTCGGGACAGCAGAGGCTCCAAAAACACATCGCTTCCCTCTCACTTCTCTTCTCACACACTGCACTTCATCAAGGGCCTTTCAAGCTGATGTTTACTGCCTATTACACACTTTTACACTGCTTTGTGTTTGTGTCTGTCTAGGTTCTGTTCTGCAGATTAACAGAAGACCAGCGGGAGGTTTATCAAGGCTTCCTAGATTCCAAAGAGGTCTACCAAATACTTAACGGCGACATGCAGGTAAGACTGTTTGTTTCTGCTTTGTGTTGATCCGTGCTGCTTTATAACGACCAGAAGAGCAAAACTCTCGCTCAAGGAGAAGACTTCCTGGAACTAGACTTGCCTTATTCATTATTTAACCTCCTAACTGATTAATATCAGCTCAACTCTCTCCCTCGCTCACAGGTACTGGTGTGTATTTCTTATGCGCTCTTGTACACTTAAAAACACATCACCTTGAAGTGGCATCAGTGGAATGAATTCCTTTTTGCCCGGTACATTTTGTTAAACCCTTCAAGATGCTCTCTTTGAGAAAGCTGTGTTGTTGGTCTCCTCACATTAGTCCGCCCCGAGAGAGATTCGAACATTTATCACCACTGACCAAATGGACGTGGTTGGAGAGCCAGGGGTGACCACTGTAGATGCGCACGCGCACGCGCGCACGCACACACACGCACACGCACACACTCTTACAACCATATTCACTGGTCACTCTCAGTCCATTAACCACCATTACTAATGCAGTGGCCGTTGGGCCTTCATCAAGAAACACAGGCTTTATTGTCCGTAAATAAATTATGTAACTAATTCCAGTATACTTAAGTAAATGTGTTTATTTGTTTAAAAGTGAAATGCTGCATAGTTTTACACCTGCCGCCAATTATGTGTTCAAGAGAAAGAAACAAAATAGGATAGGAGTATTATTATTGTATCCATTCTTTTATTTGTATTATTATTTCATTTCGGATTTGTCAACTGTTAATGTATGTACCTAGACGTGTTTATTTTTGAGACGTGTGCTTTGTGAATAATTTCTTAAAATGTAAATGAAAAAAAAACCATATATATATTTTCCACTTTTGTGTGGTTTAGGTATTCTCAGGTTTGATAGCGCTCCGAAAGATCTGTAACCACCCCGACCTTTTCTCGGGAGGGCCCCGGATGTTGAGGGGAATCCCAGAGGAGCAGCTAACTAAGGAGGAACACTTTGGATATTGGAAACGCTCGGGCAAGCTGATCGTGGTGGAGTCGCTGCTGCGCCTCTGGTTCAAACAGGGCCACAAAGTGCTGCTCTTCACGCAGTCCAGACAGGTGAGGAACACACTGCTCTGACTTCCTGATTAGCAGCTAATAAATATGATGAATATTCAAGACTTGTTACTTCTTCCCTGCATCAAATGAAATGATTGATGTCTTTAATTCTCATATCCCTTGTATTTGTTCTGGCTTCCTACAACGCATGTGAGTGAGTGAGTGAGTGAGTGAGTGAGTGAGAGAGAGAGAGAGAGAGAGAGAGAGAGAGAGAGAGAGTGAGAGTGAGAGAGAGAGTGAGAGTGGAGAGTGAGAGAGAGAGAGAGAGAGAGAGAGAGAGAGAGAGAGAGAGAGAGAGAGAAGAGAGAGAGAGAGAGAGAGAGGAGATGAGAGGAGAGAGAGAGAGAGAGAGAGAGAGAGAGAGAGAGAGAGATGAGAGAGAGAGAAGAGAGAGAGAGAGAGAGAGAGAGAGAGAGAGAGAGAGAGAGAGAGAGAGCAAGCAGCTGTTGCAGTCAATACCAATGAGATTATACCTCAGAGGGAACCTGAGACCCTCCCTGTCGGTATCTCTGGTCCATGTAATATTAATCTGCACTAATCCTTTTAGAGATATTCCAAACCTCAGTCCCTCTCTTCCTCTGTGTTTCTGCCGTCTCTATCTCCTTTTCCAGATGTTGCACATCTTTCAGGTATTTGTGACGGAGAATAAACTACTCGTACCTGAAAATGGACGGCACGACTCAATAGCTTCCCGACAGCCCCTCATCGCTCGCTACAACGAGGTGAGGCTTATCCTAATGGCTCTAAGTGTTTCCCTGAACATCCCAGCGCCCTGAGGGACAGCGTGTTTAGTGGAACCC